>NW_026926304.1:0-27050 GCF_032062105.1 Saccostrea cuccullata
TGAACTTGGCAATCAAATATATTCCTTAATAGTAAATACATGAAAAAGGCAATAAACATGTTTTGTAGTTATTATGTTGAAATGTTGATGGGGGTTGGTGTAATTTTTATCGGGTTAAATAACAAATTAAAAATAAATAATTTTTCCCCTAAATTTTTGCAATTTCAGTTCAATTTCTCTTTAAAATATGATTGGAAAACATTTTATGACTAGTTTCATGGTGTTTTTAACCATTGCTTTGAAAATATTTCACAAGTGATGAATTTCAATTCATAAATAATTGGTATAAAATTTAACAAAAAGTCTATGCAGCATTTCTTTGCATATTTTATTAGACATTTATATGACGCATTCATTTACAGGCAATCTTTTAAGTAGAAAACATCTTATTTGAATAAAAATACTTTTTTCTTTATTTTTCTTTAAAAAAAATACAAAAGAAAAATTCCTAGCTAATATCGGCCTTTCAATGCCTCGGACCATTCTTTAAGAAGAATGCCACAAAGATTTGTTTGATAGTTACCATATCAAGATTTCACCCTGAAACAGGAAATAAAATTTTATCTAAATTTTCAACCCCTCGTTAACTTTTAAACCTTTCTTTGATATCAATCTTTAACCCTAACCTTACCCTTTATCTTCAAACCTAACCTTAACCCGGTATCTTAAACTTAGCCTGGTATCTTTAACCTAACCTAGTATCTTAAACTTAACCTGGTATCTTTAACCTAACCTAGTATCTTAAACCGAACCTGGTATTTTTAACCTAACCTGGTATCTTTAACCTTACCTGGTATCTTAAACCTAACCTGGTAAATTAAACCTAACCTGGTATCTCAAACCTAACCTGGTATCTTAAACCTTAATTGGTATCTTAAACTTAACTTGGTATCTTAAACCTTACATGGTGTCTTAACCCTAAGCTTGTATATTAAACATTACCTTAATCTTAAACTAGTTTCTTAAACCTAACCTGGTATCTTAAACTTAACCTGGTATCTTAAACCTAACCTAATATCTTAAACCTAACCTGGTATTTTAAACCTAACCTGGTATCTAAAACCTTACCTGGTATCTTAAACCTAACCTGGTAAATTTAAGCATAACCGGGGATCTTAAACCTAACCGGTATCTTAAACTTTACGTGGTATCTCAAATCTAAACTGGTACCTTAAACTTAAATTGGTATCTTAAACTAAACTTGGTATCTTAAACCTTACCTGGTATCTTAAACCTAACCTTGTATCTAAAACATTACCTTAATCTTAAACAAGTTTTCTAAATCTAACCTGGTATCTTAAACCTAACCTGGTATCGAAAACTTAACCTGATTTATTAAACCTAACCTGGTAACTTAAACCTAACCTGGTATCTTAAACTTTACCTGGTATCTTAAACCTAACCTGGTCTCTAAAACATTACCTTAATCTTAAACAAGTTTTCTAAATCTAACCTGGTATCTTAAACCTAACCTGGTATCGAAAACTTAACCTGATTTATTAAACCTAACCTGGTAACTGAAACCTAACCTGGTATCTTAAACTTTACCTGGTATCTTAAACCTAACCTGGTATCTTAAACTATACCTTTATCTTAAACTGGTTTCTAAAACTTAACCTGGTATCTTAAACCTAACCTGGTATCAAAAACTTAACCTGGTATCTTAAACCTAACCTGGTAACTTAAACCTAACCTGGTATCATAAACCTAACCTGGTATCTAAAACTTTACCTGGTCTTAAACTAATCTGGTATCTTTAAGTAAGATATAAAATATTGTTTTCTGGTTTTTGTTAACAAGAAAAGTTAATACTTTAGATATTGATCATTTCACAAGATGTAATTTTTCTTAAACTTGTTGAAAACATTAGGTCTAGAAATATCAAATTATTGAAACGTTAGGGTTAGGGTTAGGGTTAGGGTATAGGGGGTTTGGGTTAGGGTTAGGGTTAGGGTTAGGGTTAGGGTTAGGGTTAGGGTTAGGGTATAGGGGGTTTAGGGTTAGGGTTAGGGTTAGGGTTAGGGTTAGGGTTAGGGTATAGGGGGTTTTACGAAGATCGCTCCGGAGTCATCTCGTCAATGTCAATTTTTGTCACGTGATTTCAGTAGGCGTGGTTATTGTTTTTTTTATCTTAATACTTTGTGTAGCGAAGTATCAAAGTTTATTTTGTTATTTCCATCATACACTTTGGCTCAGTAGGTAGAGCAGCGGACTTCAGATTAAGGGGTGCCGAGTTCGATTCCCGATGGAATCGTTCATTTTATAGCTCTTTTTATTTTTTCTAAAGTTGAAAGTCGATAATTAATTACTGATCTATTCGAGTCAAATATTATTACATATTGAGGTTTTATACCCTTTTGTCCAAATCTTGCTTCGAAATCATTTGTTTGGATATATAGAGAAATTATTGAAATCACAAGGAAGGAAATGTTACAGTAAAAAATAATAATTTAATTTCGTATAACAAGAATAATTCCCTTCCGCTCCCTAACCCCTCTTTTCTATCATGCATTTTGGTACAACTCTTACTCTAAAGAATGTTTATTAGCTTATTGATTCAGCTTTGACTCTAACCCTAACCCTAACCCAAATTATGTTGAAATCTAGCAAGATGTTTCTAGGTAAATACTATGAAAGCTGATGGTCTAGTTATCAGAATAGGGTTGATTTTTTTCCTCAAAGAACCTTAATTAAAAACTTCCTGAACAATGTAAAATATGTGAGTGAGTGATTGAATTTTTCGAAAATTGTCCACTCATATGGAGATGTCACCATTTACTGGTAGAGAGCAGTATATTCTGTACTATACTCGACACTCAGGACTACTGAGCAGGGAAAGATCTTTTTCGTGCCAGCACCTACTGCGACACAGACTTCGGTTTATACGGTATCAACAGAGGAACCGGTGTACATGTCCCACAGTTGGATTCGAACTATCGAGTTCAGGATCAACACCGCACATCACGATTTATAGAGAAGACGCTCTCAGTCAAATGCTGACTGAAGTTTTTCATAGCAATTGTTAGTCCATTATTTATACACTAATTCACGACATATTTCCCCCTCCATTATTTCCTGATCATGACAACGAGCACACGGCGGGTGTGACCGCTCGGCAGGGGATGCTCACTCCTCCATGGAATCTGATCCCACCTCTGATGTTTTAGAGGTCTGTGTTTCCTCTGCTCTTATTTTGTATATTGTTTAATGGACTTTAAGATTGAATACTGCTCGTTATTTCCATATCCTCCTCTAACATTTCACCACCCGGGCGACTTTACATATGAGGTTGAGAATATAAATTTATTTTAACTTTTGATTGCAACACTATAAGTAAAGATAAATCAGCCAAAAGAAACAAAGTAGTTGACATGAAGGTTGTGATAATGCTTAAGGAGTATTCCGAAGAATATCCCCAACGCTTTTAATTTTATAGATCTCTGTTTCAATCCTTTTGATTTATGGTATGGTTTCTGCATTGAAAGGCACAATTATCTCCTTATAATTTAATAGAATTATTTTCCTATTTTAACAAAATGGGAAAAAATTACATCAAAGTTAGATGTTTCTTGTTAAATATTTGCTATTAATCAATGCATCACATGGATATCTAATAAAATATGTAGACAAAAGTCGAATTGAAATGTTTAGAAATAGAAAAAAATCATTAAAATAAAACAAAATTTTTTTTTTTACTTTTGTTTAAATTCTTAAAACTAGGCACAACTGGAGAAAAACATGTTTGTTAATCATATTTTATAAGAAATGCTCATGAAAGTTTTAAATTTTACAGAAACATATTTTTTTTTAAAGTTTGGCCAATCCCGATGAAAAATAAACCGATCCCAACCAGAATTGTACATTTATTTAGATACAAATAACATTTCTCGAAAAAACTCGTCTTATTCGGAATAATAGGAGTTTTTAAAAAAAAATGAACTTGGCAATCAAATATATTCCTTAATAGTAAATACATGAAAAAGGCAATAAACATGTTTTGTAGTTATTATGTTGAAATGTTGATGGGGGTTGGTGTAATTTTTATCGGGTTAAATAACAAATTAAAAATAAATAATTTTTCCCCTAAATTTTTGCAATTTCAGTTCAATTTCTCTTTAAAATATGATTGGAAAACATTTTATGACTAGTTTCATGGTGTTTTTAACCATTGCTTTGAAAATATTTCACAAGTGATGAATTTCAATTCATAAATAATTGGTATAAAATTTAACAAAAAGTCTATGCAGCATTTCTTTGCATATTTTATTAGACATTTATATGACGCATTCATTTACAGGCAATCTTTTAAGTAGAAAACATCTTATTTGAATAAAAATACTTTTTTCTTTATTTTTCTTTAAAAAAAATACAAAAGAAAAATTCCTAGCTAATATCGGCCTTTCAATGCCTCGGACCATTCTTTAAGAAGAATGCCACAAAGATTTGTTTGATAGTTACCATATCAAGATTTCACCCTGAAACAGGAAATAAAATTTTATCTAAATTTTCAACCCCTCGTTAACTTTTAAACCTTTCTTTGATATCAATCTTTAACCCTAACCTTACCCTTTATCTTCAAACCTAACCTTAACCCGGTATCTTAAACTTAGCCTGGTATCTTTAACCTAACCTAGTATCTTAAACTTAACCTGGTATCTTTAACCTAACCTAGTATCTTAAACCGAACCTGGTATTTTTAACCTAACCTGGTATCTTTAACCTTACCTGGTATCTTAAACCTAACCTGGTAAATTAAACCTAACCTGGTATCTCAAACCTAACCTGGTATCTTAAACCTTAATTGGTATCTTAAACTTAACTTGGTATCTTAAACCTTACATGGTGTCTTAACCCTAAGCTTGTATATTAAACATTACCTTAATCTTAAACTAGTTTCTTAAACCTAACCTGGTATCTTAAACTTAACCTGGTATCTTAAACCTAACCTAATATCTTAAACCTAACCTGGTATTTTAAACCTAACCTGGTATCTAAAACCTTACCTGGTATCTTAAACCTAACCTGGTAAATTTAAGCATAACCGGGGATCTTAAACCTAACCGGTATCTTAAACTTTACGTGGTATCTCAAATCTAAACTGGTACCTTAAACTTAAATTGGTATCTTAAACTAAACTTGGTATCTTAAACCTTACCTGGTATCTTAAACCTAACCTTGTATCTAAAACATTACCTTAATCTTAAACAAGTTTTCTAAATCTAACCTGGTATCTTAAACCTAACCTGGTATCGAAAACTTAACCTGATTTATTAAACCTAACCTGGTAACTTAAACCTAACCTGGTATCTTAAACTTTACCTGGTATCTTAAACCTAACCTGGTCTCTAAAACATTACCTTAATCTTAAACAAGTTTTCTAAATCTAACCTGGTATCTTAAACCTAACCTGGTATCGAAAACTTAACCTGATTTATTAAACCTAACCTGGTAACTGAAACCTAACCTGGTATCTTAAACTTTACCTGGTATCTTAAACCTAACCTGGTATCTTAAACTATACCTTTATCTTAAACTGGTTTCTAAAACTTAACCTGGTATCTTAAACCTAACCTGGTATCAAAAACTTAACCTGGTATCTTAAACCTAACCTGGTAACTTAAACCTAACCTGGTATCATAAACCTAACCTGGTATCTAAAACTTTACCTGGTCTTAAACTAATCTGGTATCTTTAAGTAAGATATAAAATATTGTTTTCTGGTTTTTGTTAACAAGAAAAGTTAATACTTTAGATATTGATCATTTCACAAGATGTAATTTTTCTTAAACTTGTTGAAAACATTAGGTCTAGAAATATCAAATTATTGAAACGTTAGGGTTAGGGTTAGGGTTAGGGTATAGGGGGTTTGGGTTAGGGTTAGGGTTAGGGTTAGGGTTAGGGTTAGGGTTAGGGTATAGGGGGTTTAGGGTTAGGGTTAGGGTTAGGGTTAGGGTTAGGGTTAGGGTATAGGGGGTTTTACGAAGATCGCTCCGGAGTCATCTCGTCAATGTCAATTTTTGTCACGTGATTTCAGTAGGCGTGGTTATTGTTTTTTTTATCTTAATACTTTGTGTAGCGAAGTATCAAAGTTTATTTTGTTATTTCCATCATACACTTTGGCTCAGTAGGTAGAGCAGCGGACTTCAGATTAAGGGGTGCCGAGTTCGATTCCCGATGGAATCGTTCATTTTATAGCTCTTTTTATTTTTTCTAAAGTTGAAAGTCGATAATTAATTACTGATCTATTCGAGTCAAATATTATTACATATTGAGGTTTTATACCCTTTTGTCCAAATCTTGCTTCGAAATCATTTGTTTGGATATATAGAGAAATTATTGAAATCACAAGGAAGGAAATGTTACAGTAAAAAATAATAATTTAATTTCGTATAACAAGAATAATTCCCTTCCGCTCCCTAACCCCTCTTTTCTATCATGCATTTTGGTACAACTCTTACTCTAAAGAATGTTTATTAGCTTATTGATTCAGCTTTGACTCTAACCCTAACCCTAACCCAAATTATGTTGAAATCTAGCAAGATGTTTCTAGGTAAATACTATGAAAGCTGATGGTCTAGTTATCAGAATAGGGTTGATTTTTTTCCTCAAAGAACCTTAATTAAAAACTTCCTGAACAATGTAAAATATGTGAGTGAGTGATTGAATTTTTCGAAAATTGTCCACTCATATGGAGATGTCACCATTTACTGGTAGAGAGCAGTATATTCTGTACTATACTCGACACTCAGGACTACTGAGCAGGGAAAGATCTTTTTCGTGCCAGCACCTACTGCGACACAGACTTCGGTTTATACGGTATCAACAGAGGAACCGGTGTACATGTCCCACAGTTGGATTCGAACTATCGAGTTCAGGATCAACACCGCACATCACGATTTATAGAGAAGACGCTCTCAGTCAAATGCTGACTGAAGTTTTTCATAGCAATTGTTAGTCCATTATTTATACACTAATTCACGACATATTTCCCCCTCCATTATTTCCTGATCATGACAACGAGCACACGGCGGGTGTGACCGCTCGGCAGGGGATGCTCACTCCTCCATGGAATCTGATCCCACCTCTGATGTTTTAGAGGTCTGTGTTTCCTCTGCTCTTATTTTGTATATTGTTTAATGGACTTTAAGATTGAATACTGCTCGTTATTTCCATATCCTCCTCTAACATTTCACCACCCGGGCGACTTTACATATGAGGTTGAGAATATAAATTTATTTTAACTTTTGATTGCAACACTATAAGTAAAGATAAATCAGCCAAAAGAAACAAAGTAGTTGACATGAAGGTTGTGATAATGCTTAAGGAGTATTCCGAAGAATATCCCCAACGCTTTTAATTTTATAGATCTCTGTTTCAATCCTTTTGATTTATGGTATGGTTTCTGCATTGAAAGGCACAATTATCTCCTTATAATTTAATAGAATTATTTTCCTATTTTAACAAAATGGGAAAAAATTACATCAAAGTTAGATGTTTCTTGTTAAATATTTGCTATTAATCAATGCATCACATGGATATCTAATAAAATATGTAGACAAAAGTCGAATTGAAATGTTTAGAAATAGAAAAAAATCATTAAAATAAAACAAAATTTTTTTTTTTACTTTTGTTTAAATTCTTAAAACTAGGCACAACTGGAGAAAAACATGTTTGTTAATCATATTTTATAAGAAATGCTCATGAAAGTTTTAAATTTTACAGAAACATTTTTTTTTTAAAGTTTGGCCAATCCCGATGAAAAATAAACCGATCCCAACCAGAATTGTACATTTATTTAGATACAAATAACATTTCTCGAAAAAACTCGTCTTATTCGGAATAATAGGAGTTTTTAAAAAAAAATGAACTTGGCAATCAAATATATTCCTTAATAGTAAATACATGAAAAAGGCAATAAACATGTTTTGTAGTTATTATGTTGAAATGTTGATGGGGGTTGGTGTAATTTTTATCGGGTTAAATAACAAATTAAAAATAAATAATTTTTTCCCCTAAATTTTTGCAATTTCAGTTCAATTTCTCTTTAAAATATGATTGGAAAACATTTTATGACTAGTTTCATGGTGTTTTTAACCATTGCTTTGAAAATATTTCACAAGTGATGAATTTCAATTCATAAATAATTGGTATAAAATTTAACAAAAAGTCTATGCAGCATTTCTTTGCATATTTTATTAGACATTTATATGACGCATTCATTTACAGGCAATCTTTTAAGTAGAAAACATCTTATTTGAATAAAAATACTTTTTTCTTTATTTTTCTTTAAAAAAAATACAAAAGAAAAATTCCTAGCTAATATCGGCCTTTCAATGCCTCGGACCATTCTTTAAGAAGAATGCCACAAAGATTTGTTTGATAGTTACCATATCAAGATTTCACCCTGAAACAGGAAATAAAATTTTATCTAAATTTTCAACCCCTCGTTAACTTTTAAACCTTTCTTTGATATCAATCTTTAACCCTAACCTTACCCTTTATCTTCAAACCTAACCTTAACCCGGTATCTTAAACTTAGCCTGGTATCTTTAACCTAACCTAGTATCTTAAACTTAACCTGGTATCTTTAACCTAACCTAGTATCTTAAACCGAACCTGGTATTTTTAACCTAACCTGGTATCTTTAACCTTACCTGGTATCTTAAACCTAACCTGGTAAATTAAACCTAACCTGGTATCTCAAACCTAACCTGGTATCTTAAACCTTAATTGGTATCTTAAACTTAACTTGGTATCTTAAACCTTACATGGTGTCTTAACCCTAAGCTTGTATATTAAACATTACCTTAATCTTAAACTAGTTTCTTAAACCTAACCTGGTATCTTAAACTTAACCTGGTATCTTAAACCTAACCTAATATCTTAAACCTAACCTGGTATTTTAAACCTAACCTGGTATCTAAAACCTTACCTGGTATCTTAAACCTAACCTGGTAAATTTAAGCATAACCGGGGATCTTAAACCTAACCGGTATCTTAAACTTTACGTGGTATCTCAAATCTAAACTGGTACCTTAAACTTAAATTGGTATCTTAAACTAAACTTGGTATCTTAAACCTTACCTGGTATCTTAAACCTAACCTTGTATCTAAAACATTACCTTAATCTTAAACAAGTTTTCTAAATCTAACCTGGTATCTTAAACCTAACCTGGTATCGAAAACTTAACCTGATTTATTAAACCTAACCTGGTAACTTAAACCTAACCTGGTATCTTAAACTTTACCTGGTATCTTAAACCTAACCTGGTCTCTAAAACATTACCTTAATCTTAAACAAGTTTTCTAAATCTAACCTGGTATCTTAAACCTAACCTGGTATCGAAAACTTAACCTGATTTATTAAACCTAACCTGGTAACTGAAACCTAACCTGGTATCTTAAACTTTACCTGGTATCTTAAACCTAACCTGGTATCTTAAACTATACCTTTATCTTAAACTGGTTTCTAAAACTTAACCTGGTATCTTAAACCTAACCTGGTATCAAAAACTTAACCTGGTATCTTAAACCTAACCTGGTAACTTAAACCTAACCTGGTATCATAAACCTAACCTGGTATCTAAAACTTTACCTGGTCTTAAACTAATCTGGTATCTTTAAGTAAGATATAAAATATTGTTTTCTGGTTTTTGTTAACAAGAAAAGTTAATACTTTAGATATTGATCATTTCACAAGATGTAATTTTTCTTAAACTTGTTGAAAACATTAGGTCTAGAAATATCAAATTATTGAAACGTTAGGGTTAGGGTTAGGGTTAGGGTATAGGGGGTTTGGGTTAGGGTTAGGGTTAGGGTTAGGGTTAGGGTTAGGGTTAGGGTTAGGGTTAGGGTTAGGGTTAGGGTTAGGGTTAGGGTTAGGGTTAGGGTATAGGGGGTTTTACGAAGATCGCTCCGGAGTCATCTCGTCAATGTCAATTTTTGTCACGTGATTTCAGTAGGCGTGGTTATTGTTTTTTTTATCTTAATACTTTGTGTAGCGAAAGTATCAAAGTTTATTTTGTTATTTCCATCATACACTTTGGCTCAGTAGGTAGAGCAGCGGACTTCAGATTAAGGGGTGCCGAGTTCGATTCCCGATGGAATCGTTCATTTTATAGCTCTTTTTATTTTTTCTAAAGTTGAAAGTCGATAATTAATTACTGATCTATTCGAGTCAAATATTATTACATATTGAGGTTTTATACCCTTTTGTCCAAATCTTGCTTCGAAATCATTTGTTTGGATATATAGAGAAATTATTGAAATCACAAGGAAGGAAATGTTACAGTAAAAAATAATAATTTAATTTCGTATAACAAGAATAATTCCCTTCCGCTCCCTAACCCCTCTTTTCTATCATGCATTTTGGTACAACTCTTACTCTAAAGAATGTTTATTAGCTTATTGATTCAGCTTTGACTCTAACCCTAACCCTAACCCAAATTATGTTGAAATCTAGCAAGATGTTTCTAGGTAAATACTATGAAAGCTGATGGTCTAGTTATCAGAATAGGGTTGATTTTTTTCCTCAAAGAACCTTAATTAAAAACTTCCTGAACAATGTAAAATATGTGAGTGAGTGATTGAATTTTTCGAAAATTGTCCACTCATATGGAGATGTCACCATTTACTGGTAGAGAGCAGTATATTCTGTACTATACTCGACACTCAGGACTACTGAGCAGGGAAAGATCTTTTTCGTGCCAGCACCTACTGCGACACAGACTTCGGTTTATACGGTATCAACAGAGGAACCGGTGTACATGTCCCACAGTTGGATTCGAACTATCGAGTTCAGGATCAACACCGCACATCACGATTTATAGAGAAGACGCTCTCAGTCAAATGCTGACTGAAGTTTTTCATAGCAATTGTTAGTCCATTATTTATACACTAATTCACGACATATTTCCCCCTCCATTATTTCCTGATCATGACAACGAGCACACGGCGGGTGTGACCGCTCGGCAGGGGATGCTCACTCCTCCATGGAATCTGATCCCACCTCTGATGTTTTAGAGGTCTGTGTTTCCTCTGCTCTTATTTTGTATATTGTTTAATGGACTTTAAGATTGAATACTGCTCGTTATTTCCATATCCTCCTCTAACATTTCACCACCCGGGCGACTTTACATATGAGGTTGAGAATATAAATTTATTTTAACTTTTGATTGCAACACTATAAGTAAAGATAAATCAGCCAAAAGAAACAAAGTAGTTGACATGAAGGTTGTGATAATGCTTAAGGAGTATTCCGAAGAATATCCCCAACGCTTTTAATTTTATAGATCTCTGTTTCAATCCTTTTGATTTATGGTATGGTTTCTGCATTGAAAGGCACAATTATCTCCTTATAATTTAATAGAATTATTTTCCTATTTTAACAAAATGGGAAAAAATTACATCAAAGTTAGATGTTTCTTGTTAAATATTTGCTATTAATCAATGCATCACATGGATATCTAATAAAATATGTAGACAAAAGTCGAATTGAAATGTTTAGAAATAGAAAAAAATCATTAAAATAAAACAAAATTTTTTTTTTTACTTTTGTTTAAATTCTTAAAACTAGGCACAACTGGAGAAAAACATGTTTGTTAATCATATTTTATAAGAAATGCTCATGAAAGTTTTAAATTTTACAGAAACATATTTTTTTTTAAAGTTTGGCCAATCCCGATGAAAAATAAACCGATCCCAACCAGAATTGTACATTTATTTAGATACAAATAACATTTCTCGAAAAAACTCGTCTTATTCGGAATAATAGGAGTTTTTAAAAAAAAATGAACTTGGCAATCAAATATATTCCTTAATAGTAAATACATGAAAAAGGCAATAAACATGTTTTGTAGTTATTATGTTGAAATGTTGATGGGGGTTGGTGTAATTTTTATCGGGTTAAATAACAAATTAAAAATAAATAATTTTTCCCCTAAATTTTTGCAATTTCAGTTCAATTTCTCTTTAAAATATGATTGGAAAACATTTTATGACTAGTTTCATGGTGTTTTTAACCATTGCTTTGAAAATATTTCACAAGTGATGAATTTCAATTCATAAATAATTGGTATAAAATTTAACAAAAAGTCTATGCAGCATTTCTTTGCATATTTTATTAGACATTTATATGACGCATTCATTTACAGGCAATCTTTTAAGTAGAAAACATCTTATTTGAATAAAAATACTTTTTTCTTTATTTTTCTTTAAAAAAAATACAAAAGAAAAATTCCTAGCTAATATCGGCCTTTCAATGCCTCGGACCATTCTTTAAGAAGAATGCCACAAAGATTTGTTTGATAGTTACCATATCAAGATTTCACCCTGAAACAGGAAATAAAATTTTATCTAAATTTTCAACCCCTCGTTAACTTTTAAACCTTTCTTTGATATCAATCTTTAACCCTAACCTTACCCTTTATCTTCAAACCTAACCTTAACCCGGTATCTTAAACTTAGCCTGGTATCTTTAACCTAACCTAGTATCTTAAACTTAACCTGGTATCTTTAACCTAACCTAGTATCTTAAACCGAACCTGGTATTTTTAACCTAACCTGGTATCTTTAACCTTACCTGGTATCTTAAACCTAACCTGGTAAATTAAACCTAACCTGGTATCTCAAACCTAACCTGGTATCTTAAACCTTAATTGGTATCTTAAACTTAACTTGGTATCTTAAACCTTACATGGTGTCTTAACCCTAAGCTTGTATATTAAACATTACCTTAATCTTAAACTAGTTTCTTAAACCTAACCTGGTATCTTAAACTTAACCTGGTATCTTAAACCTAACCTAATATCTTAAACCTAACCTGGTATTTTAAACCTAACCTGGTATCTAAAACCTTACCTGGTATCTTAAACCTAACCTGGTAAATTTAAGCATAACCGGGGATCTTAAACCTAACCGGTATCTTAAACTTTACGTGGTATCTCAAATCTAAACTGGTACCTTAAACTTAAATTGGTATCTTAAACTAAACTTGGTATCCTAAACCTTACCTGGTATCTTAAACCTAACCTTGTATCTAAAACATTACCTTAATCTTAAACAAGTTTTCTAAATCTAACCTGGTATCTTAAACCTAACCTGGTATCGAAAACTTAACCTGATTTATTAAACCTAACCTGGTAACTTAAACCTAACCTGGTATCTTAAACTTTACCTGGTATCTTAAACCTAACCTGGTCTCTAAAACATTACCTTAATCTTAAACAAGTTTTCTAAATCTAACCTGGTATCTTAAACCTAACCTGGTATCGAAAACTTAACCTGATTTATTAAACCTAACCTGGTAACTGAAACCTAACCTGGTATCTTAAACTTTACCTGGTATCTTAAACCTAACCTGGTATCTTAAACTATACCTTTATCTTAAACTGGTTTCTAAAACTTAACCTGGTATCTTAAACCTAACCTGGTATCAAAAACTTAACCTGGTATCTTAAACCTAACCTGGTAACTTAAACCTAACCTGGTATCATAAACCTAACCTGGTATCTAAAACTTTACCTGGTCTTAAACTAATCTGGTATCTTTAAGTAAGATATAAAATATTGTTTTCTGGTTTTTGTTAACAAGAAAAGTTAATACTTTAGATATTGATCATTTCACAAGATGTAATTTTTCTTAAACTTGTTGAAAACATTAGGTCTAGAAATATCAAATTATTGAAACGTTAGGGTTAGGGTTAGGGTTAGGGTATAGGGGGTTTGGGTTAGGGTTAGGGTTAGGGTTAGGGTTAGGGTTAGGGTTAGGGTATAGGGGGTTTAGGGTTAGGGTTAGGGTTAGGGTTAGGGTTAGGGTTAGGGTATAGGGGGTTTTACGAAGATCGCTCCGGAGTCATCTCGTCAATGTCAATTTTTGTCACGTGATTTCAGTAGGCGTGGTTATTGTTTTTTTTATCTTAATACTTTGTGTAGCGAAAGTATCAAAGTTTATTTTGTTATTTCCATCATACACTTTGGCTCAGTAGGTAGAGCAGCGGACTTCAGATTAAGGGGTGCCGAGTTCGATTCCCGATGGAATCGTTCATTTTATAGCTCTTTTTATTTTTTCTAAAGTTGAAAGTCGATAATTAATTACTGATCTATTCGAGTCAAATATTATTACATATTGAGGTTTTATACCCTTTTGTCCAAATCTTGCTTCGAAATCATTTGTTTGGATATATAGAGAAATTATTGAAATCACAAGGAAGGAAATGTTACAGTAAAAAATAATAATTTAATTTCGTATAACAAGAATAATTCCCTTCCGCTCCCTAACCCCTCTTTTCTATCATGCATTTTGGTACAACTCTTACTCTAAAGAATGTTTATTAGCTTATTGATTCAGCTTTGACTCTAACCCTAACCCTAACCCAAATTATGTTGAAATCTAGCAAGATGTTTCTAGGTAAATACTATGAAAGCTGATGGTCTAGTTATCAGAATAGGGTTGATTTTTTTCCTCAAAGAACCTTAATTAAAAACTTCCTGAACAATGTAAAATATGTGAGTGAGTGATTGAATTTTTCGAAAATTGTCCACTCATATGGAGATGTCACCATTTACTGGTAGAGAGCAGTATATTCTGTACTATACTCGACACTCAGGACTACTGAGCAGGGAAAGATCTTTTTCGTGCCAGCACCTACTGCGACACAGACTTCGGTTTATACGGTATCAACAGAGGAACCGGTGTACATGTCCCACAGTTGGATTCGAACTATCGAGTTCAGGATCAACACCGCACATCACGATTTATAGAGAAGACGCTCTCAGTCAAATGCTGACTGAAGTTTTTCATAGCAATTGTTAGTCCATTATTTATACACTAATTCACGACATATTTCCCCCTCCATTATTTCCTGATCATGACAACGAGCACACGGCGGGTGTGACCGCTCGGCAGGGGATGCTCACTCCTCCATGGAATCTGATCCCACCTCTGATGTTTTAGAGGTCTGTGTTTCCTCTGCTCTTATTTTGTATATTGTTTAATGGACTTTAAGATTGAATACTGCTCGTTATTTCCATATCCTCCTCTAACATTTCACCACCCGGGCGACTTTACATATGAGGTTGAGAATATAAATTTATTTTAACTTTTGATTGCAACACTATAAGTAAAGATAAATCAGCCAAAAGAAACAAAGTAGTTGACATGAAGGTTGTGATAATGCTTAAGGAGTATTCCGAAGAATATCCCCAACGCTTTTAATTTTATAGATCTCTGTTTCAATCCTTTTGATTTATGGTATGGTTTCTGCATTGAAAGGCACAATTATCTCCTTATAATTTAATAGAATTATTTTCCTATTTTAACAAAATGGGAAAAAATTACATCAAAGTTAGATGTTTCTTGTTAAATATTTGCTATTAATCAATGCATCACATGGATATCTAATAAAATATGTAGACAAAAGTCGAATTGAAATGTTTAGAAATAGAAAAAAATCATTAAAATAAAACAAATTTTTTTTTTTTACTTTTGTTTAAATTCTTAAAACTAGGCACAACTGGAGAAAAACATGTTTGTTAATCATATTTTATAAGAAATGCTCATGAAAGTTTTAAATTTTACAGAAACATATTTTTTTTTAAAGTTTGGCCAATCCCGATGAAAAATAAACCGATCCCAACCAGAATTGTACATTTATTTAGATACAAATAACATTTCTCGAAAAAACTCGTCTTATTCGGAATAATAGGAGTTTTTAAAAAAAAATGAACTTGGCAATCAAATATATTCCTTAATAGTAAATACATGAAAAAGGCAATAAACATGTTTTGTAGTTATTATGTTGAAATGTTGATGGGGGTTGGTGTAATTTTTATCGGGTTAAATAACAAATTAAAAATAAATAATTTTTCCCCTAAATTTTTGCAATTTCAGTTCAATTTCTCTTTAAAATATGATTGGAAAACATTTTATGACTAGTTTCATGGTGTTTTTAACCATTGCTTTGAAAATATTTCACAAGTGATGAATTTCAATTCATAAATAATTGGTACAAAATTTAACAAAAAGTCTATGCAGCATTTCTTTGCATATTTTATTAGACATTTATATGACGCATTCATTTACAGGCAATCTTTTAAGTAGAAAACATCTTATTTGAATAAAAATACTTTTTTCTTTATTTTTCTTTAAAAAAAATACAAAAGAAAAATTCCTAGCTAATATCGGCCTTTCAATGCCTCGGACCATTCTTTAAGAAGAATGCCACAAAGATTTGTTTGATAGTTACCATATCAAGATTTCACCCTGAAACAGGAAATAAAATTTTATCTAAATTTTCAACCCCTCGTTAACTTTTAAACCTTTCTTTGATATCAATCTTTAACCCTAACCTTACCCTTTATCTTCAAACCTAACCTTAACCCGGTATCTTAAACTTAGCCTGGTATCTTTAACCTAACCTAGTATCTTAAACTTAACCTGGTATCTTTAACCTAACCTAGTATCTTAAACCGAACCTGGTATTTTTAACCTAACCTGGTATCTTTAACCTTACCTGGTATCTTAAACCTAACCTGGTAAATTAAACCTAACCTGGTATCTCAAACCTAACCTGGTATCTTAAACCTTAATTGGTATCTTAAACTTAACTTGGTATCTTAAACCTTACATGGTGTCTTAACCCTAAGCTTGTATATTAAACATTACCTTAATCTTAAACTAGTTTCTTAAACCTAACCTGGTATCTTAAACTTAACCTGGTATCTTAAACCTAACCTAATATCTTAAACCTAACCTGGTATTTTAAACCTAACCTGGTATCTAAAACCTTACCTGGTATCTTAAACCTAACCTGGTAAATTTAAGCATAACCGGGGATCTTAAACCTAACCGGTATCTTAAACTTTACGTGGTATCTCAAATCTAAACTGGTACCTTAAACTTAAATTGGTATCTTAAACTAAACTTGGTATCTTAAACCTTACCTGGTATCTTAAACCTAACCTTGTATCTAAAACATTACCTTAATCTTAAACAAGTTTTCTAAATCTAACCTGGTATCTTAAACCTAACCTGGTATCGAAAACTTAACCTGATTTATTAAACCTAACCTGGTAACTTAAACCTAACCTGGTATCTTAAACTTTACCTGGTATCTTAAACCTAACCTGGTCTCTAAAACATTACCTTAATCTTAAACAAGTTTTCTAAATCTAACCTGGTATCTTAAACCTAACCTGGTATCGAAAACTTAACCTGATTTATTAAACCTAACCTGGTAACTGAAACCTAACCTGGTATCTTAAACTTTACCTGGTATCTTAAACCTAACCTGGTATCTTAAACTATACCTTTATCTTAAACTGGTTTCTAAAACTTAACCTGGTATCTTAAACCTAACCTGGTATCAAAAACTTAACCTGGTATCTTAAACCTAACCTGGTAACTTAAACCTAACCTGGTATCATAAACCTAACCTGGTATCTAAAACTTTACCTGGTCTTAAACTAATCTGGTATCTTTAAGTAAGATATAAAATATTGTTTTCTGGTTTTTGTTAACAAGAAAAGTTAATACTTTAGATATTGATCATTTCACAAGATGTAATTTTTCTTAAACTTGTTGAAAACATTAGGTCTAGAAATATCAAATTATTGAAACGTTAGGGTTAGGGTTAGGGTTAGGGTATAGGGGGTTTGGGTTAGGGTTAGGGTTAGGGTTAGGGTTAGGGTTAGGGTTAGGGTATAGGGGGTTTAGGGTTAGGGTTAGGGTTAGGGTTAGGGTTAGGGTTAGGGTATAGGGGGTTTTACGAAGATCGCTCCGGAGTCATCTCGTCAATGTCAATTTTTGTCACGTGATTTCAGTAGGCGTGGTTATTGTTTTTTTTATCTTAATACTTTGTGTAGCGAAGTATCAAAGTTTATTTTGTTATTTCCATCATACACTTTGGCTCAGTAGGTAGAGCAGCGGACTTCAGATTAAGGGGTGCCGAGTTCGATTCCCGATGGAATCGTTTATTTTATAGCTCTTTTTATTTTTTCTAAAGTTGAAAGTCGATAATTAATTACTGATCTATTCGAGTCAAATATTATTACATATTGAGGTTTTATACCCTTTTGTCCAAATCTTGCTTCGAAATCATTTGTTTGGATATATAGAGAAATTATTGAAATCACAAGGAAGGAAATGTTACAGTAAAAAATAATAATTTAATTTCGTATAACAAGAATAATTCCCTTCCGCTCCCTAACCCCTCTTTTCTATCATGCATTTTGGTACAACTCTTACTCTAAAGAATGTTTATTAGCTTATTGATTCAGCTTTGACTCTAACCCTAACCCTAACCCAAATTATGTTGAAATCTAGCAAGATGTTTCTAGGTAAATACTATGAAAGCTGATGGTCTAGTTATCAGAATAGGGTTGATTTTTTTCCTCAAAGAACCTTAATTAAAAACTTCCTGAACAATGTAAAATATGTGAGTGAGTGATTGAATTTTTCGAAAATTGTCCACTCATATGGAGATGTCACCATTTACTGGTAGAGAGCAGTATATTCTGTACTATACTCGACACTCAGGACTACTGAGCAGGGAAAGATCTTTTTCGTGCCAGCACCTACTGCGACACAGACTTCGGTTTATACGGTATCAACAGAGGAACCGGTGTACATGTCCCACAGTTGGATTCGAACTATCGAGTTCAGGATCAACACCGCACATCACGATTTATAGAGAAGACGCTCTCAGTCAAATGCTGACTGAAGTTTTTCATAGCAATTGTTAGTCCATTATTTATACACTAATTCACGACATATTTCCCCCTCCATTATTTCCTGATCATGACAACGAGCACACGGCGGGTGTGACCGCTCGGCAGGGGATGCTCACTCCTCCATGGAATCTGATCCCACCTCTGATGTTTTAGAGGTCTGTGTTTCCTCTGCTCTTATTTTGTATATTGTTTAATGGACTTTAAGATTGAATACTGCTCGTTATTTCCATATCCTCCTCTAACATTTCACCACCCGGGCGACTTTACATATGAGGTTGAGAATATAAATTTATTTTAACTTTTGATTGCAACACTATAAGTAAAGATAAATCAGCCAAAAGAAACAAAGTAGTTGACATGAAGGTTGTGATAATGCTTAAGGAGTATTCCGAAGAATATCCCCAACGCTTTTAATTTTATAGATCTCTGTTTCAATCCTTTTGATTTATGGTATGGTTTCTGCATTGAAAGGCACAATTATCTCCTTATAATTTAATAGAATTATTTTCCTATTTTAACAAAATGGGAAAAAATTACATCAAAGTTAGATGTTTCTTGTTAAATATTTGCTATTAATCAATGCATCACATGGATATCTAATAAAATATGTAGACAAAAGTCGAATTGAAATGTTTAGAAATAGAAAAAAATCATTAAAATAAAACAAAATTTTTTTTTTTACTTTTGTTTAAATTCTTAAAACTAGGCACAACTGGAGAAAAACATGTTTGTTAATCATATTTTATAAGAAATGCTCATGAAAGTTTTAAATTTTACAGAAACATTTTTTTTTTTAAAGTTTGGCCAATCCCGATGAAAAATAAACCGATCCCAACCAGAATTGTACATTTATTTAGATACAAATAACATTTCTCGAAAAAACTCGTCTTATTCGGAATAATAGGAGTTTTTAAAAAAAAATGAACTTGGCAATCAAATATATTCCTTAATAGTAAATACATGAAAAAGGCAATAAACATGTTTTGTAGTTATTATGTTGAAATGTTGATGGGGGTTGGTGTAATTTTTATCGGGTTAAATAACAAATTAAAAATAAATAATTTTTCCCCTAAATTTTTGCAATTTCAGTTCAATTTCTCTTTAAAATATGATTGGAAAACATTTTATGACTAGTTTCATGGTGTTTTTAACCATTGCTTTGAAAATATTTCACAAGTGATGAATTTCAATTCATAAATAATTGGTATAAAATTTAACAAAAAGTCTATGCAGCATTTCTTTGCATATTTTATTAGACATTTATATGACGCATTCATTTACAGGCAATCTTTTAAGTAGAAAACATCTTATTTGAATAAAAATACTTTTTTCTTTATTTTTCTTTAAAAAAAATACAAAAGAAAAATTCCTAGCTAATATCGGCCTTTCAATGCCTCGGACCATTCTTTAAGAAGAATGCCACAAAGATTTGTTTGATAGTTACCATATCAAGATTTCACCCTGAAACAGGAAATAAAATTTTATCTAAATTTTCAACCCCTCGTTAACTTTTAAACCTTTCTTTGATATCAATCTTTAACCCTAACCTTACCCTTTATCTTCAAACCTAACCTTAACCCGGTATCTTAAACTTAGCCTGGTATCTTTAACCTAACCTAGTATCTTAAACTTAACCTGGTATCTTTAACCTAACCTAGTATCTTAAACCGAACCTGGTATTTTTAACCTAACCTGGTATCTTTAACCTTACCTGGTATCTTAAACCTAACCTGGTAAATTAAACCTAACCTGGTATCTCAAACCTAACCTGGTATCTTAAACCTTAATTGGTATCTTAAACTTAACTTGGTATCTTAAACCTTACATGGTGTCTTAACCCTAAGCTTGTATATTAAACATTACCTTAATCTTAAACTAGTTTCTTAAACCTAACCTGGTATCTTAAACTTAACCTGGTATCTTAAACCTAACCTAATATCTTAAACCTAACCTGGTATTTTAAACCTAACCTGGTATCTAAAACCTTACCTGGTATCTTAAACCTAACCTGGTAAATTTAAGCATAACCGGGGATCTTAAACCTAACCGGTATCTTAAACTTTACGTGGTATCTCAAATCTAAACTGGTACCTTAAACTTAAATTGGTATCTTAAACTAAACTTGGTATCTTAAACCTTACCTGGTATCTTAAACCTAACCTTGTATCTAAAACATTACCTTAATCTTAAACAAGTTTTCTAAATCTAACCTGGTATCTTAAACCTAACCTGGTATCGAAAACTTAACCTGATTTATTAAACCTAACCTGGTAACTTAAACCTAACCTGGTATCTTAAACTTTACCTGGTATCTTAAACCTAACCTGGTCTCTAAAACATTACCTTAATCTTAAACAAGTTTTCTAAATCTAACCTGGTATCTTAAACCTAACCTGGTATCGAAAACTTAACCTGATTTATTAAACCTAACCTGGTAACTGAAACCTAACCTGGTATCTTAAACTTTACCTGGTATCTTAAACCTAACCTGGTATCTTAAACTATACCTTTATCTTAAACTGGTTTCTAAAACTTAACCTGGTATCTTAAACCTAACCTGGTATCAAAAACTTAACCTGGTATCTTAAACCTAACCTGGTAACTTAAACCTAACCTGGTATCATAAACCTAACCTGGTATCTAAAACTTTACCTGGTCTTAAACTAATCTGGTATCTTTAAGTAAGATATAAAATATTGTTTTCTGGTTTTTGTTAACAAGAAAAGTTAATACTTTAGATATTGATCATTTCACAAGATGTAATTTTTCTTAAACTTGTTGAAAACATTAGGTCTAGAAATATCAAATTATTGAAACGTTAGGGTTAGGGTTAGGGTTAGGGTATAGGGGGTTTGGGTTAGGGTTAGGGTTAGGGTTAGGGTTAGGGTTAGGGTTAGGGTATAGGGGGTTTAGGGTTAGGGTTAGGGTTAGGGTTAGGGTTAGGGTTAGGGTATAGGGGGTTTTACGAAGATCGCTCCGGAGTCATCTCGTCAATGTCAATTTTTGTCACGTGATTTCAGTAGGCGTGGTTATTGTTTTTTTTATCTTAATACTTTGTGTAGCGAAGTATCAAAGTTTATTTTGTTATTTCCATCATACACTTTGGCTCAGTAGGTAGAGCAGCGGACTTCAGATTAAGGGGTGCCGAGTTCGATTCCCGATGGAATCGTTCATTTTATAGCTCTTTTTATTTTTTCTAAAGTTGAAAGTCGATAATTAATTACTGATCTATTCGAGTCAAATATTATTACATATTGAGGTTTTATACCCTTTTGTCCAAATCTTGCTTCGAAATCATTTGTTTGGATATATAGAGAAATTATTGAAATCACAAGGAAGGAAATGTTACAGTAAAAAATAATAATTTAATTTCGTATAACAAGAATAATTCCCTTCCGCTCCCTAACCCCTCTTTTCTATCATGCATTTTGGTACAACTCTTACTCTAAAGAATGTTTATTAGCTTATTGATTCAGCTTTGACTCTAACCCTAACCCTAACCCAAATTATGTTGAAATCTAGCAAGATGTTTCTAGGTAAATACTATGAAAGCTGATGGTCTAGTTATCAGAATAGGGTTGATTTTTTTCCTCAAAGAACCTTAATTAAAAACTTCCTGAACAATGTAAAATATGTGAGTGAGTGATTGAATTTTTCGAAAATTGTCCACTCATATGGAGATGTCACCATTTACTGGTAGAGAGCAGTATATTCTGTACTATACTCGACACTCAGGACTACTGAGCAGGGAAAGATCTTTTTCGTGCCAGCACCTACTGCGACACAGACTTCGGTTTATACGGTATCAACAGAGGAACCGGTGTACATGTCCCACAGTTGGATTCGAACTATCGAGTTCAGGATCAACACCGCACATCACGATTTATAGAGAAGACGCTCTCAGTCAAATGCTGACTGAAGTTTTTCATAGCAATTGTTAGTCCATTATTTATACACTAATTCACGACATATTTCCCCCTCCATTATTTCCTGATCATGACAACGAGCACACGGCGGGTGTGACCGCTCGGCAGGGGATGCTCACTCCTCCATGGAATCTGATCCCACCTCTGATGTTTTAGAGGTCTGTGTTTCCTCTGCTCTTATTTTGTATATTGTTTAATGGACTTTAAGATTGAATACTGCTCGTTATTTCCATATCCTCCTCTAACATTTCACCACCCGGGCGACTTTACATATGAGGTTGAGAATATAAATTTATTTTAACTTTTGATTGCAACACTATAAGTAAAGATAAATCAGCCAAAAGAAACAAAGTAGTTGACATGAAGGTTGTGATAATGCTTAAGGAGTATTCCGAAGAATATCCCCAACGCTTTTAATTTTATAGATCTCTGTTTCAATCCTTTTGATTTATGGTATGGTTTCTGCATTGAAAGGCACAATTATCTCCTTATAATTTAATAGAATTATTTTCCTATTTTAACAAAATGGGAAAAAATTACATCAAAGTTAGATGTTTCTTGTTAAATATTTGCTATTAATCAATGCATCACATGGATATCTAATAAAATATGTAGACAAAAGTCGAATTGAAATGTTTAGAAATAGAAAAAAATCATTAAAATAAAACAAAATTTTTTTTTTTACTTTTGTTTAAATTCTTAAAACTAGGCACAACTGGAGAAAAACATGTTTGTTAATCATATTTTATAAGAAATGCTCATGAAAGTTTTAAATTTTACAGAAACATTTTTTTTTTTAAAGTTTGGCCAATCCCGATGAAAAATAAACCGATCCCAACCAGAATTGTACATTTATTTAGATACAAATAACATTTCTCGAAAAAACTCGTCTTATTCGGAATAATAGGAGTTTTTAAAAAAAAATGAACTTGGCAATCAAATATATTCCTTAATAGTAAATACATGAAAAAGGCAATAAACATGTTTTGTAGTTATTATGTTGAAATGTTGATGGGGGTTGGTGTAATTTTTATCGGGTTAAATAACAAATTAAAAATAAATAATTTTTCCCCTAAATTTTTGCAATTTCAGTTCAATTTCTCTTTAAAATATGATTGGAAAACATTTTATGACTAGTTTCATGGTGTTTTTAACCATTGCTTTGAAAATATTTCACAAGTGATGAATTTCAATTCATAAATAATTGGTATAAAATTTAACAAAAAGTCTATGCAGCATTTCTTTGCATATTTTATTAGACATTTATATGACGCATTCATTTACAGGCAATCTTTTAAGTAGAAAACATCTTATTTGAATAAAAATACTTTTTTCTTTATTTTTCTTTAAAAAAAATACAAAAGAAAAATTCCTAGCTAATATCGGCCTTTCAATGCCTCGGACCATTCTTTAAGAAGAATGCCACAAAGATTTGTTTGATAGTTACCATATCAAGATTTCACCCTGAAACAGGAAATAAAATTTTATCTAAATTTTCAACCCCTCGTTAACTTTTAAACCTTTCTTTGATATCAATCTTTAACCCTAACCTTACCCTTTATCTTCAAACCTAACCTTAACCCGGTATCTTAAACTTAGCCTGGTATCTTTAACCTAACCTAGTATCTTAAACTTAACCTGGTATCTTTAACCTAACCTAGTATCTTAAACCGAACCTGGTATTTTTAACCTAACCTGGTATCTTTAACCTTACCTGGTATCTTAAACCTAACCTGGTAAATTAAACCTAACCTGGTATCTCAAACCTAACCTGGTATCTTAAACCTTAATTGGTATCTTAAACTTAACTTGGTATCTTAAACCTTACATGGTGTCTTAACCCTAAGCTTGTATATTAAACATTACCTTAATCTTAAACTAGTTTCTTAAACCTAACCTGGTATCTTAAACTTAACCTGGTATCTTAAACCTAACCTAATATCTTAAACCTAACCTGGTATTTTAAACCTAACCTGGTATCTAAAACCTTACCTGGTATCTTAAACCTAACCTGGTAAATTTAAGCATAACCGGGGATCTTAAACCTAACCGGTATCTTAAACTTTACGTGGTATCTCAAATCTAAACTGGTACCTTAAACTTAAATTGGTATCTTAAACTAAACTTGGTATCTTAAACCTTACCTGGTATCTTAAACCTAACCTTGTATCTAAAACATTACCTTAATCTTAAACAAGTTTTCTAAATCTAACCTGGTATCTTAAACCTAACCTGGTATCGAAAACTTAACCTGATTTATTAAACCTAACCTGGTAACTTAAACCTAACCTGGTATCTTAAACTTTACCTGGTATCTTAAACCTAACCTGGTCTCTAAAACATTACCTTAATCTTAAACAAGTTTTCTAAATCTAACCTGGTATCTTAAACCTAACCTGGTATCGAAAACTTAACCTGATTTATTAAACCTAACCTGGTAACTGAAACCTAACCTGGTATCTTAAACTTTACCTGGTATCTTAAACCTAACCTGGTATCTTAAACTATACCTTTATCTTAAACTGGTTTCTAAAACTTAACCTGGTATCTTAAACCTAACCTGGTATCAAAAACTTAACCTGGTATCTTAAACCTAACCTGGTAACTTAAACCTAACCTGGTATCATAAACCTAACCTGGTATCTAAAACTTTACCTGGTCTTAAACTAATCTGGTATCTTTAAGTAAGATATAAAATATTGTTTTCTGGTTTTTGTTAACAAGAAAAGTTAATACTTTAGATATTGATCATTTCACAAGATGTAATTTTTCTTAAACTTGTTGAAAACATTAGGTCTAGAAATATCAAATTATTGAAACGTTAGGGTTAGGGTTAGGGTTAGGGTATAGGGGGTTAGGGTTAGGGTTAGGGTTAGGGTTAGGGTTAGGGTTAGGGTATAGGGGGTTAGGGTTAGGGTATAGGGGGTTTTACGAAGATCGCTCCGGAGTCATCTCGTCAATGTCAATTTTTGTCACGTGATTTCAGTAGGCGTGGTTATTGTTTTTTTTATCTTAATACTTTGTGTAGCGAAGTATCAAAGTTTATTTTGTTATTTCCATCATACACTTTGGCTCAGTAGGTAGAGCAGCGGACTTCAGATTAAGGGGTGCCGAGTTCGATTCCCGATGGAATCGTTCATTTTATAGCTCTTTTTATTTTTTCTAAAGTTGAAAGTCGATAATTAATTACTGATCTATTCGAGTCAAATATTATTACATATTGAGGTTTTATACCCTTTTGTCCAAATCTTGCTTCGAAATCATTTGTTTGGATATATAGAGAAATTATTGAAATCACAAGGAAGGAAATGTTACAGTAAAAAATAATAATTTAATTTCGTATAACAAGAATAATTCCCTTCCGCTCCCTAACCCCTCTTTTCTATCATGCATTTTGGTACAACTCTTACTCTAAAGAATGTTTATTAGCTTATTGATTCAGCTTTGACTCTAACCCTAACCCTAACCCAAATTATGTTGAAATCTAGCAAGATGTTTCTAGGTAAATACTATGAAAGCTGATGGTCTAGTTATCAGAATAGGGTTGATTTTTTTCCTCAAAGAACCTTAATTAAAAACTTCCTGAACAATGTAAAATATGTGAGTGAGTGATTGAATTTTTCGAAAATTGTCCACTCATATGGAGATGTCACCATTTACTGGTAGAGAGCAGTATATTCTGTACTATACTCGACACTCAGGACTACTGAGCAGGGAAAGATCTTTTTCGTGCCAGCACCTACTGCGACACAGACTTCGGTTTATACGGTATCAACAGAGGAACCGGTGTACATGTCCCACAGTTGGATTCGAACTATCGAGTTCAGGATCAACACCGCACATCACGATTTATAGAGAAGACGCTCTCAGTCAAATGCTGACTGAAGTTTTTCATAGCAATTGTTAGTCCATTATTTATACACTAATTCACGACATATTTCCCCCTCCATTATTTCCTGATCATGACAACGAGCACACGGCGGGTGTGACCGCTCGGCAGGGGATGCTCACTCCTCCATGGAATCTGATCCCACCTCTGATGTTTTAGAGGTCTGTGTTTCCTCTGCTCTTATTTTGTATATTGTTTAATGGACTTTAAGATTGAATACTGCTCGTTATTTCCATATCCTCCTCTAACATTTCACCACCCGGGCGACTTTACATATGAGGTTGAGAATATAAATTTATTTTAACTTTTGATTGCAACACTATAAGTAAAGATAAATCAGCCAAAAGAAACAAAGTAGTTGACATGAAGGTTGTGATAATGCTTAAGGAGTATTCCGAAAATATCCCCAACGCTTTTAATTTTATAGATCTCTGTTTCAATCCTTTTGATTTATGGTATGGTTTCTGCATTGAAAGGCACAATTATCTCCTTATAATTTAATAGAAT
>NW_026926305.1:0-27147 GCF_032062105.1 Saccostrea cuccullata
AACTCGGTCGTCAACCCTCTCATCTATGGCGTCTTCAGCGTCCGAGTATTTCAAGACTGTTGGTAAAAAGTTTAAATTCCTTTTGACGTACAGAGTAGATCAAATGTCTCACTTATGAAATAATTGTAAGGGCATAGTCACCAATTTCATAGATAAAATTGCAAAAAATATGCTTTATCTCGAGTATCCTTCTTGAAAGACGAGTTAAAAATGTAGGGACGTGAAAAACGGAAACAGCATATGATATGGCCATAAGTCGTATTTCTCTCTTGGTGAAAATGTGCATGTTTGGGTTGTAGAAAATGAAATTTGGCTGACAAATTGGAACAGAAAACCATAAGTTCACATGTAATAATTTTATCATTATCGTTATTATTGTAAATGTTTTAATAAATTCTAGTGAAATTTAATCTCTTATCGAAATGTATATTCTCATCGGAACAGTTAAATTCTTTGAAGTAAGTTTATGAATTTAGGTCTTTTTGGCGGGGTCTTCAATTTAGATAAAGGCTTGTGATACGTTTTTTTTTTTCTCTCGACACGATATAACATCATCGAAGTATCCTGTTAGTTAATATCTGCTTAATAAATAGGGATATGCATGAGTTTGATTGGCAGACTCGAGTACAGATTCCCCCGGTACCTGTTCTTGTGGAAAGAATAATATTTATTAACTAATAATTATCTATTTATTAACTGATAATGGTAATATGCTCTTATCAATCCCTTATACCAATACAAGGCTCTTTTATTGTTATTTTGGAAGTTTTTATAGACAAGAATATTTTACGTATCGTGTAAGTTATGAGTTCCATTACATGTAATTGAAGTTCACACGTGATATAATGTTTATTGCCTAAATACATGTATAATAGGTACAAATATAGTCTGATCCTTAATAACAATATTTTTATAATAGAATCTCGTTTATAACAAAATGTAATATTATTTATTTTGAATGAAACTAATAATCTTAAAATAAATTATGGGTTTGATTTCGAAATGTATTGATAATTTTAATGTATCATTTGTATCAATTTTTAGTTTTAAAAATGGACAAACTTTGTTCGGTGCAATAAAATATTTTTTAATGCTCACACGTGTTGTCGACGTCATCTGGACAAAATTGGTTTTACAATAGAAATACCATTCCATATTATTCCTATTCAAATTCTCCTATTTAAAGTATTTGTAATCAATTATAATTTTTGAATTTTTCTTTTAATACAGGAGAAAATTCACCAGAGGATGACAGTATGCATGAAGAACGACACAAAATTCGATTTTATGTATACGGTGTTTAAACTTCTGTACAAGAATTTTTTTTTTTTTTGGTTTCCATGGTGCAGAGCATTTATATTGCCATATAAGACGATGTTATCTAGATAGAAATGAAAGGTCATTTATAACTTTGAACTTGTCTACAAACCTACATATACGAACAGTTATAAAACTATCAAGAATTACGGTGGTAATGATAAAAGAACATGATTTATTTTTTTTTTTGTACCACATCAGTTTCTCTAAATAAAGTATTTATATATTGCATAACCGGAAGATAATATTATGAGGTTTTTTTATTTTTTGAGGTCTGAATCATGAGGCAGACAATCAAAGAGATTCTTCAGATTATAAACAAAAATTTTTAGGGATTTTTTTCTTAGGGTCAAGAGTAATCTATGGATTTGCTTCAAGCAAAACTGTATATCGCCACTTGAATAATCACAATCATCGCACAAAATATGTTACCATCCGTGGTTCTCCTGACATTGTTTTCTGGTGCTGTGCTTTTTTGTGTGGTGTTTGTGGTGGCTGTGATGTCGTTGCTTGGAACCGTTGTTGAGTTGGAAATTGCAGTTTCATTGGCTTGAACATTTTGTTGACTGGTATTTATGGCTCCATTGGTCGATTTTACTGTGTTTAGGGATATAGTTGTAGTAGTTGTAGTAGATTGTGTGCTATTTATTGGGTCTGAAGTGGTCGTATTCGTATCGGCTGGTGTAAAGCCTGCTGAAATATTAAAATTAAGATGATACAACCCTTATGGTTTTTTTTTAAATATCTACTAAGGTACATGTATAACTTTGAATTAAAAAATAAAACTTACTAAATACCATCCACCCAAACGACATAATTGCCACAGTTATGAATGATTTGGCCATGATTTGGTTTATCTGCAATGAATGAGCATTAGCAACGTTGAAGCATTTTACAAAAAAATTGTTACGATGAGTTTAAAAATTGTCTTTTTTCTTTATTAAATAAGAGTTTTGTTAAAGTCTTCTTTTCTTCACTTAAAATTTGCAATTTTAAATGAAATATTTAGTAAAGGCTGTCAAATTCAATTATGCACGTTAAATTAAAACATGTTATTTTAAAAAAAAAACTTTAGTTTACGAACATATACACTTTAACAGGTGTCTTTATTATGTAGATGTTACAGCTTATTAAAAATTTACGTTCATTAGAAGAAATACTTTGTATACACATTGATTATGCTAAAACTTTGATATTGATACATACTGTTCTCGCTGCAACTAAATATCTACTCAAAGTAAAACTTGCACACTCGCTTACGTATTCTCTGTGTTGCTATGTTGCAGATTTTACCTCCTTTTTATGCCTTTTGTCTCAATTGTTCAAAATGAACCTGTTGTATATGACTTCTTGTCTGGTATCTACACTCAAAAGGTCCTTACTACTATGAAAAATGGCTTTTGATTTTTTTAGCTTTATCTTAGCAACGGCACAAATTTAACAAAGAAAAACGTTACGTTGACTCTTTCTTAATTGTTATTAATAATTATTTTGTATTATGCAATATTTATCGTGATTATTATGTTTCCTTGTCACAGCTAAATGTTGAATCTGCAGTAAATTTTGATATATTTATTTTGCGACCATTACTCGATAAAATTTATATGATTAATATGTTATTATTTGAAATTTGGCTCAATTCTGGCAAGGTATGAAGAATGTTGAATATGTTTTTTTTTCCTCAAAGTAGTTTTTGTTTGTTCTTTTGACTAGCACAATAATTCTACACGTACAGTGTATATGTTAATAAAGCTACAAAATTGTACATAGCATAATGGTTTTATATATTAGTCTTTAATCATAACTATCTCGCTTGTTTTCAACTTTATGTCATCCGACAAAAAATTAATAACAATGTAGATTATTGGTTTGAAAAGACGTTTATAATGGGTTTGGATAAAATATACAGGTAATTTTTTAAAGAGAGTATCTAGAATTAGAAAGTGAAAGGTAGTTAATTGACCAATGCTTAGAAAATGGAGAAATTCTTCCAAGCAGTGCAGAAAATCTTGCAGTTGGAAATATTGCACCTTACAGTGTATATCCATTAATACGGGATCTGTAGCGGCATAGTCAAAGATTAATATAAAATGCTATGGTAGCAAATGATAAAATTTCAGTAAAAATGGCTTTAAAAAGTTTAGATCGAACATTCACCTTATACAAATTCTTCGCTCAAACTAACAAATCGTTGAGTATCACTTTGAAAATACATTGTATATATAAAAAATGTATACTAGTACCTCTTGTAGAATTGTAAATACTGTAAATCACTTTTTATTCGCGAGAACTTTATTTTCGCGTAATTACGCGAGACAGTGTGCTCGCGAAAATTTAATTCTCGCGTATAATAGTATTCCTTAAGAATATATAAAGCAATAACCACAACTCGCGAAAATTTTGTCTCGCTAATCAAGAGTCAATGACTATCTCGCGAAAATAAGGTGTGAAAATTTAGTGATCTACAGTAATTCAACCTTTTTCCATATCTGTATAGATGTAATATATATATGAATGGCATTCAAGCTCAAAAATCCATAAAACAATACAAAATTGGAGCAGAGCAAATACAGTCCTCAAAAACATCAGAGGTGGAATCAGGGGGCATGGACGAGTGAGCACCTGATGAGTGCACCTTGTCATGACCCCCCGGAAACACCCCTGTCAACGTGCGATCTGCAACGCTGATGTGATCGGCAACACCGATCAAGACATTACAGAAGAAAGTATTCTAGGGAGTAACTTTTAACAGTTTTGTGTATGCTGGAGTGTTATCAGCTGTAAATACAATTTGAAAAGATTTAATCTAGATAATTATCTACAGTTTAGGATTAGGATTCACAGAGAGTAAATTTGTCAAATACTTTCTGAGCAAATGTTATCGATCAAATCGACAATATTCCAAACATCGAATTTCCGTGCTTTGAAATAGTTTATTGTTGTTATTATCTACCAACATTCCAAGTAATTTTTACGTAACGATTCTTGGAAGTAAAAACTAAATATTCCGAGAAGTGAAACTGCATGAATTATCCTAAAAACAACTTTTAACTTGAAAATTTGACAATCGCGAGGCGATCGTCAACGACATGTATCTTTTTTTGAAGCGATTGTATAACTACAAATAGCGATCGTAAAATTCAGAGTGTGAATAATAAACTTAAAATTAGTATTAAAAACGTCAATCAGCAGTTGACTTAATGATAAATTCTATTTGCTGACAAGGTCATTGCATCGACCACAGAACTTACGAAATGATGACTTTAAACGAGACTGATTAGATTTTTGTTTCATCAATTTTTTTGTCAATAACTTACCTCCTTTTAGAAATTGTTCATACGTACAGCATGTTCTTGCTTATCGAATCAACTGGTATATATAAACTCCGTATGCTGGTGATGAAGGTATATTGCTGCATAAATGAGGGAAGTTGACGATTGAAAAGTTAAAGTCATCATGTGTATCACAGAGCTTGGTTGATAGATTACCATTAAAGTCTTTTCCAAGTAAAATGTCTAAATATGAAACAGATGTGTCAGAATCTGTGTTATCTTTTATCTTAAGCTCACCGAGATATATCGTATCGACATAAGAATGAAAATAACATTGTTAATTGACAATACGTCGCCGATATATCTGAATGTCGAGTTGAAGGCCACAGCAAGTATTTTCTTCTTTTCACAGTTTTGACAAAGCCTGCTTCATATGAATACAAAAAAAAAGGTCAGCTAATAACGGGGGGCAATTAATACCCATGGGAATTCCAAAAGATTGTTGAAAGACCTGGTCTCCAAAACAACACATATATTGTCAATCAGAAACTCAGGCATCTTTTTGATGTCAACTTCAGAGTACTTGTGTGTACAATCAGAATGTTTTTTAACAAAATAATATTGCAAATTATTAATGACAAGGTAATTAAATTTACGAATTCCTTTTTTTTAAAGCAGCAGTCAATGATATCAAAAAGGCCTGGACTAATAATTCATTTTTAGAAGAAATAATAGAAATGGAGAGCCTTCATTAGATTTTTTTCTTTTTAATTAAAGAAAAATCAAATCTATTATATCCAACCTTCTCTCAAATTCATTTAATTAAGAATTAACGTCATTTAGTCGGTTTCATATTAAACGAATGACTCAATAACTTAAAATTTGTTTTGCTTCCGGATAAAATAATAATGTAGATTTTTCCTTCAAAGACCTGGTCATGTGTTGCTTATAACAACTTTAAGTGTTCTTTAAATCTTTTTTGTAATAAAAAGTAGTTTAAATGCAATTAGTATACATAAGTTGCTAATATCTTTAGCTTACTCGAGCTGAAGGCTCAAGTGAGTTTTCCTTATCGAAGTTTATCCGGCGTCGATCTTTCTCTCATCTGTAAACTTTCTTATTTTGGACGTCCTCTGCACAACCACATGGCCAATTTCAATCTTTCTAGCCATAAATCATTCTTTGGTAAAGGTTTCATTACCTCATTTCATTACACTTCATTACAACCTTTAGATTCACCGGCGGTACAAGGGTGCAAAATTTCACATAGAGATATTTAGGAAACATTTAAGAACTAAAGAAAACTAAAAACTAGAGGTACTGTGAGCGATGAGCTCACTAAATGATACCCCCCGCCTCCCATATGGTTATAACTGGTGAAAAAGTCCATGTTTTCCTGTGGCCGGGAAACCCAAAATATGTGCCGGATCAAAAAGTAAAATAGGAGGTGCACAATGGCAACATGTAATAAAGATTCTGTGAAAGTTTCATCAAATTTCATTCAGTGGTATGAGAGGAGTTGCGGATAAGAGATGGGTACCCCAAAGCGTAACAGACGGACGGACGGACAGACAGACGGACTGACAGACGGACGGACGGACAGACGTACAGACGGACGGAATTAACGATTACTATATACCCTCCCGCTTTTCAAGCGGGGGGTATAACAACAAAGCCATTATTAGTCATATTTATAAAAGATACTATACATTTATTGACTGAGTTTGAGGGCAACATGCGTTTTGTCGGACCAAAGAACCAAACTGTTTGCCTAAGGCCGTTAGGCCGAAGGTAGACAGTTTGCTTCGAGGGTCGACAAAACGCATTTTGCCCGAGAACTCAGTCAATAAATGTTTTGTTATACCTTTCATTTTATTTAATTTTTGATATAATTTTTGATATACATGTTTTTGTACTGTCTTCCATGATGTAACATCAGGTCCGTCACTGTTGAACACCAACGAATGAAATTGAGATTAAGCTCCACCCATTCTGTGACGAAAGCAGTCCAACATCTCACTGATCGGTCCAACATCTCACTCAGCGGTCAAACATCGATTTTTTTATGTCCGCTCAGCAAAAAATTTGAAATGTTATATTTTTTTCGTAAAGATTTGTAAAGGAACAAATTTCTAAAGGTGTAACGATATATATTGAATATCAAATATTGCCGTAATCGTGTACCTAATCTAAATAAATCAGACTTCTGATATTTGCGCTGTATGCACTCTGCACGGATTGATTACATTGATCATAACCCCTATGGTAAGGTGGGGCCATAAGAAGTTATCAAGTTTCACAAAAGAAAATGCAGGGGAAAATTGCTGATAAAGAACAGAAGAACCATAATTACTCAGGTGAGCGTTGTGGTTTAGGGGTCTAGAGCAATTCTCTAGATCTCAGGTATGCAAGCCATTACTTCCATCTTTTTTGACATGATAAATTTACTCTTTGTGAGGTCTTCAGTCGAACGAAGAGAGACGTTTGTACTTCAAATCATGTCGACAGATCCTAAATTCGTGCCAGTTTGCACATCTAGTAGTTACTTTATTAAGGATTAATCATGTGCAGTCGATTTCTGACTGGCATTATCACTACGTAAGTGCTCATTAATTCTAACCAAAATCCTTTGGATTTTAAGTGCCTTACATTGAAATGATTTACAATATGCTTTTGCAAAATCCCTTTAAAAGAAGAAACGATATCTATCTGTATTTATATTCAAGTACGGTTACTTTTTCCTTCACGTTTTTGCAATAAAATAAAACATGCAATGCATACATTAGACATTGAACGTCTAAAATAAAATCCTATTAAATATTCTTCCTCTGTAGTCTAGCTGAATACAACAGTACTGGAGGTGTCAATATAATTGAAAACTAGAGGTACTGTGAGCAGTGAGCTAACTAAATGATACCCCCACCTCCCATATGGTTATAACTAATGACATAATCCATGTTTTGCTGTGACCGGGAAACCCAAAATATGTGTCGGATCAAAAAGTAAAATAGGAGGTGCACAATGGCAATATGTGATAAAGATTCTGTGAAAGTTTCATTAAATTTCACTCAATGGTATAAGAGGAGTTGCGGATAAGAGATAAGAGATGGGTACCCTGAAGCATAACAGACGGACGAACGGACGTCTGTCTTTTACTCTGTTAAATTTAAATTTAACCAGAATTGAACAAATTTTAAAAAAAAATCCAGTATAAGCACCCCTTTAGGGCTTTGGTTTTTACAGCAAATAAGGGACTAGATTCGGCTAATTCTATAACTAATAAAGGTATATAGTAATAGGTATGTCCGTCCGTCTGTCTGTACGTCCGTCCGTCCGTGCGTCCGTCTGTCTTTTACGCTGTTAAATTTAAATTTCACCAGAATTGAAGAAATTTGAAGAAAAAAATTCCAATATAGGCACCCCTTAAGGGCTTTGGTTTTTATAGTAAATAAGGGACCAGATTCGGATAATTCTATACCTAGCCTTGTCCCTTAAAAGGAAAGACCAGACACTTAATTTGTCATTTCGAATGAAGCATTTTACAAAAATATTGAAAAATCCTATGAGAAAGTTCAAAGGCAATGTGAAAACATATCTCCTTCAGTGTAACTAAACGTTAGGTAATAAAGGAACCGGATAGACGACATATTTCAACGATTTGTTTTGGTTCTAGCAGAGAAATCTTGTACCAATTTCCTTTTTTTTTTTTTTTGGAAAGGATCATTACTATAAAGTATTTTAGAAGATTTTATTGGTTTTAAATTTACGTGTGAAAATTCGACTTTACGTATACTCCAAACTCACTTTCTTTGGATGAGATTTTTAAATCCACAATTTAGTTCTTCGTTTCAATATAAAGTCAGCTATGATGCTTTGATAACCCTACATAACAAGGGGTCCTACACTTTATTTTAAGAAATTGTTAAAAGATATACTGCATGGTCCAGTACGTTTTCAACAAAGCCAATTTCTTTTACCCTTTAAATAATATTAACATCTGTAAAAGAGAAACTTTAAGCTCTTGTCAAATGTCAAGATATCCAAAATTTTATTTTTACAATGGCCCAAAAACTATGTGAGATACATGTTTAAAATTAGAACTTTTTACAGTTTATAAATACATGGATTAACAGATAGAGAGTATCGCTTGAAAAACATTTAAAACAAATATTTAAAAATATTTGAGGGGAAAAATATATCAAAATATTTGCATATTTGAAATGCACCTGCTCAATTTTGTACTGTTAGTGGAAACCATCATTGCAGAAATATTGATAAATTTAAATATATGTTATCAATGAAGGGCAAGTTGGACGTGAATAGTCTCTGAAAGGCTGTCATTGAAAGCATGACATACATGTATGTAAAGACAAAATTAAGACCCCTATAAAATCCGACATTTGCAATGTACTTTCGGTTTCAAAACTTAACAATAGGACAAAATAAACAGGGAAAACAACTTTCCAGAGGCTATCTAAGTCCAACTTGCCCTTCATTGAAAAATATATATTGTTTCTGCAATGATGGCTTTCACAAAAAGTATTGAATTAATTAGGTGTATTTTTTAACATATATATATATATATATATATATATATATATATATATATATATATATATATATATATATATATATATATATATATATATATATATATATATATATATATATATATATTAGGGATGTCAACGAGTACCCGGTTAACCGGGTACTCGATAGAACGTCCGAGTATCGAATACTAAAATCGGTACTCGGTTACTCGGATGTATATTTCTGAATATTTCTAAGCTTATTTATTAAATATTAATGCATTAAACAATCTGTTTTAAAACGTTTAAAACTCATTGCACCTGTACACACAGTAATTAGGGTTTCCTACTCTTCTAAATGACCGTTATCGCCCGTGGCAGTGTTTATACAGTAATCATCGTGACCAAGCACCTGTTACCTGGCTTTTCTCACCTTCGGCTGTCTTCTACCCTTATTTTTTGACTTTCTTTAATTATTTGTTTTCACTGAACATCGTTTAAGGTCTGTTATGATTAAATAAATAAGATAATTTTGTCAATTCTCCGAGAAGCCGTAAATTCTCGGGAAAAGAGACAGATGATATTACATGCGCGACTGTTGATATGGTTGTGTTTAATTACATGCCAATACAGGTACAAATAGTTGAAGGCAAAGGCTTTAAAAAACTGATGTCCATCGTTGCACCAAACTACAAAATACCGTCCCGTGATACTATAAAATCTAGGATCGAAAAGTATACGAAAATCGTAAATCGGCTCTGTTAGAACTTGATCAAGTTCAAGACAAACTGTACGACTGATACCTGGATGTCAAACGCAACAAAGAGTACGTTACATTACAATTACGGAGTAGATTATTTTTTTAACAAAAACACCATGAACCACTTACGATTTTATTTCTTGTGTTTATCTGATAAATTAATTGAACTTAAAAAAATGTTGTAATAAATTTCGTCGGGCACGAAGTTCTCATCATTGTACAACAGAAATGCATTTACGTGTAAACCTCCTATCAGAGCACGTGGTTTTATTTATACAAGTGTTTACAATGTTTAACATTCATCAATTTACTTGTTTATATTCATTTACACTTTTACCGAGTACCCGGGTACTCGATCGGAAAAACGTCCGAGTAACCGAGTATTAAAAATTGACCGATTTGACATCCCTAATATATATATATATATATATATATATATATATATATATATATATATATATATATATATATATATATATATATATATATATATATGATTGCCACCACGACAAAAGGTCCTTATGGTAGCATCCACAAGTCAAGTCACGTCATTCCGTAACGCTATGTGACTCTTACCAAAACAATGCTTTTTCAAACCCCAAGTTTTACTGTTTTTCCGCTCTCAATGATCATGATGATTATTTCAAGAATAAAGATATGAAAAAAATGATTAAACTTTGTTAAATATATTTTATTATATTTATTAACCTCTCTTATAATTATATTTACATCAAATGAAAAATGCGTTTGAATGCAAAACTTACACCTGAAATATAGTAGGTAGTAATTGTCGCGCTTTTTCATTCCGCTGTTTCCAGGACAACAAAGGTGCATGAGACTTTTCTTTTATAAAAACAGACGCTGGAGAAGTTACAGAACAAAATGATACCAAATAACCCATTACAGATGCAAATATTACCATGATAGAAGACTGCATAAAGTAAGTAGTTTTTAGACAAAATTTTCACCCTATTCTAGAACAGGTTGCATATGTGTAACAACATTAGATCGATTCAGAATTTAATCCTCTTCAAATTAATATGCATGGTATCTTAATAAACCCCCGCGCTAAGGAGCGCTTTTAGAATAACCCCACACATGTTTTAAAATTCATTAAAGAAACTGACGCCGTCATCGAAACTGACGAAATCGCTAGCTTGGGTTAGGCCTACTGTGTTTGTTTACAGTATCCATGGATATCTTACGGGGAACAACTCTTCATAGCTTGAATATGGGGTGCCCCATGGGGATTTTTTTTTATTATTAAATTATGCCGTATTAAATTCTTTTAACTGATATTGTCGCCTCTTCAATGATTTTGTATCACGCAAATACAATAATAGAGTGTATTACCAGAAGTTTTTTGACATAGGAATTTAAAAGATAAAATGCTTTAATGATTTTATAAAAAAATATTTTAAAACAGAAAGAAAAAATAATTTAAATCATAAATTCAACAAAAAGGAACATGATAAAAAAAAAAAAAAATGGTACGTGGTTTGATAAATTACACTGACTTATGCACTATTGAAAAAAGAGAGTTAACAGGTAAATTTTAAACATGTTCAAATAAATAATAAATACGCAGTTAAATGAAATATTTAATATTTCAGAGTTCAAGTAGCTTATAATGCCAAGAAAAATTAAGGTACAATGTACTCATGGAAGTGGAACTTTTCAAAAGGAAAAAAAACTCACCATTAATAAATTATGAAAGTTATTTCACCTTTTCTTTCTTGCAAAAAAAAAAATGTTAACAGTGGTTCATTGAATGTATTTTTGGATTCCTAAAAATAATAACTGAAGAATATGAGCAGGAACATGAAAGTCGTCTTAGCACTTTGAAGAAATCCTTAAAATTCTAATGTCATTTTTGTTAATTAGAGAAATAAAGTAAATACTACATACACATCTTATTATAAAAAATATTTTTTAAAAAAAATACATCAATATCCTTTTTTAAAAATTGGAGTATTGAAAAAAATATTGGGAGAGGGCACTTTAGACTGGTCGTTTAAAGTGCACCAAAGAATTTTTTTTTTGGGGGGGGGGGTATGCTGTGGAGGTCTTGGTAAATATAGTTGTTGTAAAAACTTTAAATACGGAAGAAGATACATTTTAAAGTAAAAATTATTTAGTATAGGCATTTGATGTCATTTTTTACATAAATTTACGAAAAGGGTTTTTGATTTATAAATACGCTATCGATGAGATTTAAATAAAAAAAATGGTCTGAATACTCGACTATCCTTCGAATAATGCAATCGAAATTCTGCTAAGAAAAATAAATATTTTGAAATCCCTAAAAATAATGTGAATATTTTTTAGAACTTGGTGGAAAATTTGTCTCATCGCTATTATTATTCAACAAGCTGACCATAAGATGTCCTGCACTACTCCCAGGATTTTAAATTCTGATGTCATTAACTTTAAAAGAGCACATGGCGTATCCGAAACTGCCCAATGGATTGTGTCACATTCTGATAACTTTAATCCGACATCAATTAGAGTGGCTATTAGGCGACTGTGGTCAGAATATGAAAAAATCAGAAAAAACAAATCTAAATCTGAAGGTAGCAGAAAGCTTACAGAGTTCCTAGAAACAGAATTTGCTCCACCTAAAGTATCAAATACAGTGACTCCCAAAATGCCCGAAGCTACATATCTGATCAGTTCTAGCGGTGATGCCTTTTCTACTGCAATGTCCATTTCAAACTCAGTGTTCATGGAAAACCAGAATCTGACTAAGGAGAAAATAGCACTAAAGTCTGAATTGACTGAAACAATATCTCACATGCAGACACTTAACATTAAATCAGAAGATGTAATAAAGCAAAATAGAGTGCTACATGAGAAACTGAAATCATCAAATCAAGCTGTCAAACGCACTAAACGGAGAGAGGACTACTGGAAAACTAAGTGTACAAAATTGGAAACATCAGATGACACATCTAAAGAAGACTACCAAGCACTTCTAAATGAGCTACAAGCTGAAAATGACCAACTCAGAATCACTGTCAATGATCTTCAGCATACCCTTAAGGAAAAGGATGATGAAATCTCCTATCTTGTGGAGCAGCTGCATGATTTGACTGACAACAAAGTCATCAATCTATTTGGCAAGAAAGAGAAAGCATTCACTCCAGAACTTCATTTGTGTGTGTACTCTCTTCTCGAACACAATGTCCCATCAACTAAAATTGGTAAGTTTTTTTTTTTTTTTTTTTTTTTTTTTTTAAATTTTGAGTTGTTTACTTGATGTATTCACCTACATAAAGTAAATGTACATTTTAAATAAACGTTCATATTTTGATTTAGGACCAACCATAGAAACCTGTTTGAAGTTAGCAGGAAAAGAACCTGACCGACTACCATCCCCATCGACAGTTGTTAATATGAATATCCAAAGACTCTGTCTAGCCAAAAAACAACTACAAGAAGAACTGTCAGAAAAAATCAACACCACCTTGCACACTGATGAGACATCGAAGTTTGGCATTAAATATGGTGGGTTTTCTGTTCGTGATGAAGAAGGTAATTATTTTTGCATTAGGACTTCGTGAAATGGCCACAAAATCAGCACAAAACACACTGGACACATTTAAAGAAATTTTACAGGATATTTCTGACAACAACGAGGAAACCCAGAAGAATATTGGAAACAAAGTTATTTGCAATATCCAAAATACGATGAGTGATCGTGCCGCTACAGAATTAAAGTTTAATGAGCTATTAGAAAGTTACAGAGAAGAGCTGCTACCACAGATACGGGAAGATTACCACGCATTGGATGATGTTGAAAAAGAAACAGTTAGCAGACTAAACAATTTCTTCTGCGGTGTTCATGGCCTGGTACATATGGCGAATGCGGCCCAGAAGGGATTATGTGAAGCAGAAAAGGTGAATTTCGATGGAAACCCACCAATTTTTGATGAGAATTTCTCTAAAATTGATGAATCAGGTTGTTTTCGCTTAATAATAAGTGCATGCAAGGCTTTTGCAAGAAGAGGTGATGAAAAGTGTGGGTGTTATGGGACCTTCCGAACATACATGCAGCCATTTCTTACTGAAAACAGAATGATCTCACTTCCTCTGCAACCATTTAAGGGCCACAGATTCAACATTTTATTTCAAAATGCTGCATGCCTATACTTTCTACATCCTCACATGACTGATTTTCTGGAGAAATCAGATATTGAAAATAAAAGACTTCTGAAGTCTGTTCTCTCAGATCTTAAAGTTTCTTTTTATGTTGCCGGACTGAAAGCCCTGGGATTGATTTCAAAGATGATTACAACACCCCTTTGGAATATTCTCGAGAACAAGGATACATCAATTGAAGACATGACACAAAATTATCTCCATCTATCAACTTATTTGGCGGATGTAACTGAAAATCTAGCTGATTTTATAAAGGGAACCTTTCCAGCTTTAACAGGAATAGACTTTAATGGCGACAGAGTTTTTGAATTCCTGACCAAAGAGTCTAATTATGATACTGATGTGGAAATCATTCTACGTGTCCTGTTACCAGCGATCCGGAAAGTAGTACTGCATGTCTATAAAGACCACTTGCCAGATGGTAAATATGAAACTTTTACTGAGGAGCTCTCACTGGCTACCAAGAGTGTGGACAAAATAATTCTTATTCCGAGCGACTGTTCGCGTACATGGATAAAATTTTAAGAGCTAAACCTAATATATCAGCTCTAGCTCTTGAGGCTTATACACTTTTCCTAATGAACAAGACATCCACGTGGATAATAAGAAACAATGAGGATATGGAAGACCTTATTTCGGAAGCTAGAAAATCCGTTTCTACTGAAAGAGATTTATTCTCAAAAAGAAAAGGAGAAATTCAACGACAGAGAGAGGAGAAACAAGAAGAAGAGTTCCGAAAAAGAGCTGAAAAAAAGAGAAGAAAACAAGTGCAACTGGAAAAACAGAGTGATGACATTATTTTCTATGGTTTATGGAAATCAGCCCGCGAGTGTAAATTGAGAATAAAGGAGTATGTACGCACATCAGACAAAGTCAATGCTTTGAAAGCCCAGCTCCGGTACCGTAAAAATGTTTTAAAGCAGAATGTTCTTGAACAAAAACTGTTCTCATTTTCTAGAAAGAGTCATGATGGAAAAAGACAAATATTGACACATAAGGAACTTTTGTCAAATCTATTAAAAGTTCTGAAATCTGTTTAAATTAACCATGAAAATCAAATTACTACATTTTTTTTACATTCATTGCCTCTGTTATTTGATTGTTTTTATATAATCTATTTGATTGTTTTTATATAATCTAAACGCTATTACAGGAAAAGATTAATCTTTTGTATTTCAACTGCTTTTATAACTGTAAAGTGCCGGAGATTACCAGTAGATACCATACGTTTAAAACATGTACTTTTAAACATTATATGCAAGAGTACAGAGAAATTGTCAAAGATTTAAGAATTATGTTTTAAACTTCTATTGCACACACAAAAAAGAATTCAGCTAAAGTGCATTTATTTGATAATTTATTTTTCCCTTCATCCTAATCCTTTTTAGAGTTAAAAATGTTGACGTCATTTTTGTAAGTGTTAACGTTGGCGCAGTAATACGCATTTTTACTTGTGATGCATTGTGGTAGAGGAAGTGAAACGATCAATAAAATAATTAAATTTGTCATATTAAAGTGTCTTTTACAAACAAACATATTATTTTGATTTAGGATCTAATTTTTCAAAGTATTTGCTGTTCATTCAAAACCATCTACTTTGAAAAACAAAATGGTCACACAAAAAAGTGCAAGCACTACTTTTTAGTAGTCTATTTTTAGTAACAACTTATGACTAGAAAATCAAAATGTTATATTTTCTTTTTCTACTCTCCATATGCTTTAAGACAGTATATAAGACATTTGGTAAATATCAAATATAAAAAATGACTTGTGGATGCTACCTTATGGCAATTTTTCTAGAACAGAGAAATAACGTCATAAAGACGTGACGCTGCAGACGGCGAGCGTCGTCGCAGATTTTTTTTTTTTACACGTGTTTTACGTTTTGACACGTCTAGACTTTATCGTGGTTTTTTAACATTGTGCGTTACCGTTATAGAATAATTTAATTTAATTTCATTTATTTTATATATTTAATTAGGATTTTTTACTTTGGATCTTCTGGTCCGCTGGTATTAATTTAGATGTAGGTGTATTTAGAATTTTATTTGAGACCAGTTTCTTTACTACATCTAGCTATATATACGTACGTGTCTGATCTATTCATTTCCTATATGTATATATATTGAAGCTTAGACAAATTCTACATAATACGGATGAATAAATGCAAATTTTTCTATACTAGTATAGACAAAATTAAAGTTAGGTGTTAGGCAGGGGCATTTAATCAAAATTCTGGAAAGAAAATTGTTTTCCTGTATCAGTGTATGAGATCCGCTCCAGCATTCTCAACATTTGTAAACATGATACATGTAAACATAGAATCATCGGCGCATCTTCCATATTTTTTGTTGTAAAGTGCTTTAATGCTAAAACAATTTTGAAACTGAACAAATTTCTTACAACAGAGATTAAAAGTATTCTCATAAGATTCCCGAATCTTGCAAAATAATGAGCAAGTGACAGACGCGAAATTGTTTTCAGAATTATAAATAAAAACAGGAGAGATAACTCTGATAATCGAAATACTTTTTAAAGGGGTACCAGAGAGGGGCATTTATTTATTTTCTTCATTTTAACTGACCATCTTCATAGAAATTTGCTCCCGAAATATATATTTAAAAAACTTTTTAAAAATCTTATTTATCAGCAGTTCAAACGTTCTACTAAGTAGTTGAAAAACATTTAGAAGGATTTTTTTAACACTTTGGAAACTTAAGATTCTTTAAAAAAAGAATTGTAGAATAAGAAATAGATGCAACATTGAACCTAATCTTTTGATTTAAAAAAAATCTGTTACATGCGTTCTACTCCTTTTGATATGAAAATATTCAAATGACTTTAATTTTAAAATTATTTTTTCAACAAAAAAATGTTTAACTCTTTGTTGTTGTTTCTTCCAATTAATATTATAGTGATCACAGACAAAAACTACCTTTTGAAATAAAATTATTCAAAATTAAAAAAGATAGATCAAGTTTACATTCGAGTCTTAATTTGATGAGAGAGAGATAGAGATCTTATATTTAATCAGTTTATGGATGTAGAAATGAAACTTCAATGAAAAATCGAATTCATTTAAGGAACAGAATATCGTATGCATGTAATGTAAAGAGATCTCTACTGTTTTAGGTGTACCTTTTTATTTCCAGGAATATATTAAAAAAGTTTAATAGTATTATTAGAGCTTTGAATATCTGCAGATTTAAGTCGTATACATAGCATACATGTAAGTCATCAAAACATGTACAATACGTGTCTTATATACATGTAGTATCAAAGCAATGAACGCCGCACGGTTCTATTACCACATGATCAAGTTTTTATGGTCCAAAAAAAAAAAATCCGGAAAAAATCCCATCCTCAACTAAATATTTTTTTGACGATAAAAACCAGACGTCTGTGCTATTATCAATTTTTTACTCGTTTTATTATTGAAATTATAATAATATCATTTATTGGTTAGGTACCCAACCTGCTTGAATAATGTAATTGAAATGATTTTATTTTTATAATTTATTGGTAAAATAATTCCCGTGATAAACAAATAAGAGAACAAAAACAATGATATTAAAAAAACGCTATAAGGTGAGGATTCTACACACTTCATCGCATAACAAATATTTTACATGCCACCTCGTAAAATTCTGTCATTTTCAAAAAAAAAAAAACTATGCCAGTCAAGAAATATTGCGAACTAGTCGCATTTAACTGATTGTATAAATATCAAATTTCCTATTTAATTTTTACCCCCTGACGGAAAATTTCTGTATTATATGATTGAAAACAACAAGGCATTTACATGCATAATTATTATACCCTGCTTGAAAAGTCGGGGGGGGGGGTATATATATAGTGATCGGGATGTCCGTCCCTCCTTCTATTATACCCACCGCTTATCCCCATCTCCTCTTATACCACTGAATGAATTTTAATGAAACTTCACAGATTTTTTGTTACATAGTGCCATAAGATTGTACACCTCTGGTCCTATTTTACTTTTTGGTCGGTTACATATTTCGGATTTTCCTTGATTTAGATTACAAAACAAGGGCAACGCCATTCTTTCTATAATATTGAAGGGTACCCATCTCTAACCCGCAACTCCTCGTATACCACTGAATAAAAGTTAATGAAGTACTTTCACTTATTATAATTATTTATTATAAATCATGCCATTTTGCACCTCCTAATATATATTTTAGTTTAACACTTATTTCGTGTTTTGCCATTATAATGCATACTATGGGGGGGGGGGGGGTATCATTTAGTGAGCTCAGTGTTCACAGTACTTCTAGTTGATGATTTACTATCTATATTTCCAATGTCTTTGTCCGAGATAGAATTACAAATAGTAACTAGTGCTAATTGTAACGGGGACCGTTACAGATGTTCCCCAAACGCCCCCCATGTCCCTTATCGTGCCTTATTCCTCTAAGACCTTTTATAAATATGCTAAGTATCCCAGGATTTCATTTAAGAATATAAAAGTTACAATGATATCAACTATCAACGATATATTGTTTAACGTTTTGCATGCGTGCACACGTACAAGTACATGCATATGCAAGATGACTATGGCATGTTGATTAAGCGATTAACATATCTTTCTATCCCGCGAATCAAAGAACAAAATACATATATAAATTTACCATTTTTCAAGCATATGTCATATTTTTAATTAATATCGATTCACATTTTATTTCTCTACTTATTTTAACCTCGGGCTCAAAGTTGGTTTTATTCCGACGACAAGGCAGGGTTAAATTCGATTAAGGGTATCACGCCAATTCCTAACCAATCAAAATGAACTTATTCAATAGTAGTTCCATACATGGAAAAGGGATTTTCCTTTCTGTTCAGAATTTTTTAAATATTTCCTCTCAGGCCATTTTGACAACTCTGAAACCTGTGCCTGGTAAATTTTATATACTTTGTAAATAAATATATAAAGGTTTTTTGACCGGAACTCTGAAACTCTGAAAGGTGTTTCTAGATACATGTACATGTACTTCATGTTTCTTTTTACCCTTGGGTCAAGGACAAAGGTTAAGGTCGATTTCAAGTTCATAGGTCAAGGTGATTTTGGTAAATAGCTAATATCAACATTTTATTCAGGTTACCAGTGACCTTGACCTAAGTTTCAAGGTCAAGGGTAAAAAGATCTGCATGCTTCAGTATGTTACTTCTTAATTCTGCATGAACATCAAACACTCAAGTATACTGTCTTTTAATACATTGTGTGCGGTCGCATGTGCATGCACGTCCATGCATTTACTTTTGATAGTAGTATAATGTAGGCAATCATTATATCTATTCATATTTGAAATTTCACCTTGTATTATTGAGAACCAAGAAAGTTGTAGGCATTTAAAGTTTTAGCCAATCAAATTGCAGCACACGTGCATGTGCGTGCGTTCATGATTATTCTTATATATCATGCTGTAGATCTTCATAATGTAAGACTATGTTCAAAATTTCAAAGGATTTTGTCAGAAAACAAAATAGATATTTAGACTTTTAGTTTCAGCCAAACGCAGCGAAGGGCACCTGCATGCGCGTGAGATCTTGCTATTTTGACCATGTCATCATGTCTATACTACTATTATATCCTTATATTATGAGTTTCAAAGCATTTCATCTAATATTTAAAAAGTTATGACTAAATCTATCATATTGGTCATTTCACGTGTTACACGTGCGCGCACATGCACGCACGTGCGCGCAAAATGACCTTCGTTCCGCACATCTACATAACATACCTAGTGACCCTAAAAAGGTTTCACCTAGATCGGATGAGTAGTTTACGAGAACACTCGCGGACAAAAAAGTACCGGAGAACAAAGAAAAAATTCAGAAAAAGTAAAAACAATATGTTCCCAAACTTCGTTTGGGGAACATAATAAGGAGACTAATTGTTCAGATTACAATTTTGATTTTAATTCAGATAACAATATGAAGCCTTTTCACCTACTTGAGTGTTTTCATATCATTTGGCTTCAAGAAAAGAAGTTAAAAGAAAAAAAATTAATAAAACAGCAAAATTCTAATTTTCTACTACCGTGTTTTTAAGATCGGGCTCGGGGTTGGTTATATTCAATAGTAGTTCCATACATGGAAAAGGGATTTTCCTTTCTGTTCAGAATTTTTTAAATATTTCCTCTCAGGCCATTTTGACAACTCTGATACCTGTGCCTGGTAAATTTTATATACTTTGTAAATAAATATATAAAGGTTTTTTGACCGGAACTATTCATTTTTTCCAATGCATAGGGGGCTACTCTCTGGGTTTTACAAGAGATGTTTAAAAAGACATTCGTGTCAGCTAATGTGACCTATATTGTTTAACACCTTCTTATTAATATTTTTTTCATGAATGCAAATATCTGATTATTTTACGAAAGAGCGTACATGTATATTGATTTTTAATATAACGAAAATCGCTATTTCTGGGGATTGCGTAATTCTAAAAAAAATTCAAATAAATTTCAAAGGTAAATTAAACAAAGGATGCTTGGTATTAAAATATTATTTCAAATCAGTAGAATTGAATGCTATTAACGACATCTGAATAAATAGGCTATAAAAGGCTTATATGCCAACTTTGGTCATCTGCACTTTAATTTTAAACACGACAGGATTTGTAATTTTTTCTGTATAAATTAATAATTTCTATATGCTTTGGAAACTCAAATTCAATATTTTAATACACTTTCCTCGAGCTCTTTTCTGCAGTTTTCCTGAAATTTTATGTGGGTCCGAGGTGTTATTTGAGTTTAACAGTGATTCTCTACGTTGCCATTATTTTGATTTGTTTGTGTGTGTGTGGGGGGTGGGGGGATGGGGGTGGGGGGTATTTTTATTCTTAACCTATTTAACGTTCGAGTTGAATCTTGTATCTTATTCCAAGAACTTAAGATTGATTGTGACATTTGGATGAAAGGTCAAGGTCATTAAAAACCACCACCTCTTTAACTTCTAACCTGTCAACCGAAATAAACTCTGAAAGGTGTTTCTAGATACATGTACATGTACTTCATGTTTCTTTTTACCCTTGGGTCAAGGACAAAGGTTAAGGTCGATTTCAAGTTCATAGGTCAAGGTGATTTTGGTAAATAGCTAATATCAACATTTTATTCAGGTTACCAGTGACCTTGACCTAAGTTTCAAGGTCAAGGGTAAAAAGATCTGCATGCTTCAGTATGTTACTTCTTAATTCTGCATGAACATCAAACACTCAAGTATACTGTCTTTTAATACATTGTGTGCGGTCGCATGTGCATGCACGTCCATGCATTTACTTTTGATAGTAGTATAATGTAGGCAATCATTATATCTATTCATATTTGAAATTTCACCTTGTATTATTGAGAACCAAGAAAGTTGTAGGCATTTAAAGTTTTAGCCAATCAGATTGCAGCACACGTGCATGTGCGTGCGTTCATGATTATTCTTATATATCATGCTGTAGATCTTCATAATGTAAGACTATGTTCAAAATTTCAAAGGATTTTGTCAGAAAACAAAATAGATATTTAGACTTTTAGTTTCAGCCAAACGCAGCGAAGGGCACCTGCATGCGCGTGAGATCTTGCTATTTTGACCATGTCATCATGTCTATACTACTATTATATCCTTATATTATGAGTTTCAAAGCATTTCATCTAATATTTAAAAAGTTATGACTAAATCTATTATATTGGTCATTTCACGTGTTACACGTGCGCGCACATGCACGCACGTGCGCGCAAAATGACCTTCGTTCCGCACATCTACATAACATACCTAGTGACCCTAAAAAGGTTTCACCTAGATCGGATGAGTAGTTTACGAGAACACTCGCGGACAAAAAAGTACCGGAGAACAAAGAAAAAATTCAGAAAAAGTAAAAACAATATGTTCCCAAACTTCGTTTGGGGAACATAATAAGGAGACTAATTGTTCAGATTACAATTTTGATTTTAATTCAGATAACAATATGAAGCCTTTTCACCTACTTGAGTGTTTTCATATCATTTGGCTTCAAGAAAAGAAGTTAAAAGTAAAAAAATTAATAAAACAGCAAAATTCTAATTTTCTACTACCGTGTTTTTAAGATCGGGCTCGGGGTTGGTTATATTCAATAGTAGTTCCATACATGGAAAAGGGATTTTCCTTTCTGTTCAGAATTTTTTAAATATTTCCTCTCAGGCCATTTTGACAACTCTGATACCTGTGCCTGGTAAATTTTATATACTTTGTAAATAAATATATAAAGGTTTTTTGACCGGAACTATTCATTTTTTCCAATGCATAGGGGGCTACTCTCTGGGTTTTACAAGAGATGTTTAAAAAGACATTCGTGTCAGCTAATGTGACCTATATTGTTTAACACCTTCTTATTAATATTTTTTTCATGAATGCAAATATCTGATTATTTTACGAAGGAGCGTACATGTATATTGATTTTTAATATACCGAAAATCGCTATTTCTGGGGATTGCGTAATTCTAAAAAAAATTCAAATAAATTTCAAAGGTAAATTAAACAAAGGATGCTTGGTATTAAAATATTATTTCAAATCAGTAGAATTGAATGCTATTAACGACATTCTGAATAAATAGGCTATAAAAGGCTTATATGCCAACTTTGGTCATCTGCACTTTAATTTTAAACACGACAGGATTTGTAATTTTTTCTGTATAAATTAATAATTTCTATATACTTTGGAAACTCAAATGAAATATTTTAATACACTTTCCTCGAGCTCTTTTCTGCAGTTTTCCTGAAATTTTATGTGGGTCCGAGGTGTTATGTGAGTTTAACAGTGATTCTCTACGTTGCCATTATTTTGATTTGTTTGGGTGTGTGGGTGGGGGGGGGTGTGTTATTTTTATTCTTAACCTATTTAACGTTCGAGTTGAATCTTGTATCTTATTCCAAGAACTTAAGATTGATTGTGACATTTGGATGAAAGGTCAAGGTCATTAAAAACCACCACCTCTTTAACTTCTAACCTGTCAACCGAAATAAACTCTGAAAGGTGTTTCTAGATACATGTACATGTACTTCATGTTTCTTTTTACCCTTGGGTCAAGGACAAAGGTTAAGGTCGATTTCAAGTTCATAGGTCAAGGTGATTTTGGTAAATAGCTAATATCAACATTTTATTCAGGTTACCAGTGACCTTGACCTAAGTTTCAAGGTCAAGGGTAAAAAGATCTGCATGCTTCAGTATGTTACTTCTTAATTCTGCATGAACATCAAACACTCAAGTATACTGTCTTTTAATACATTGTGTGCGGTCGCATGTGCATGCACGTCCATGCATTTACTTTTGATAGTAGTATAATGTAGGCAATCATTACATCTATTCATATTTGAAATTTCACCCTGTATTATTGAGAACCAAGAAAGTTGTAGGCATTTAAAGTTTTAGCCAATCAGATTGCAGCACACGTGCATGTGCGTGCGTTCATGATTATTCTTATATATCATGCTGTAGATCTTCATAATGTAAGACTATGTTCAAAATTTCAAAGGATTTTGTCAGAAAACAAAATAGATATTTAGACTTTTAGTTTCAGCCAAACGCAGCGAAGGGCACCTGCATGCGCGTGAGATCTTGCTATTTTGACCATGTCATCATGTCTATACTACTATTATATCCTTATATTATGAGTTTCAAAGCATTTCATCTAATATTTAAAAAGTTATGACTAAATCTATTATATTGGTCATTTCACGTGTTACACGTGCGCGCACATGCACGCACGTGCGCGCAAAATGACCTTCGTTCCGCACATCTACATAACATACCTAGTGACCCTAAAAAGGTTTCACCTAGATCGGATGAGTAGTTTACGAGAACACTCGCGGACAAAAAAGTACCGGAGAACAAAGAAAAAATTCAGAAAAAGTAAAAACAATATGTTCCCAAACTTCGTTTGGGGAACATAAAAATACTTTAATTCTACATAAATCTACCGGTTCATCGATAGGCACGTTTTAAAACATCAAGCACGGGGCGGGACAAATTAAGACAGAAGCGGGACTTACAGTAGCACATGGATTTGCATCAAGATCATGTACATGTACACATAAGGAATAACTCTAAGATTTTTTCATGGCGATGAACAATCAACTGTCTAGTGTGATAATTTTATGCGGTGTAATTCTGCAAAATATCACGCAAGCCACTCGATTGATCACAATATGAAACCAAAAATTAGACAGTTATTCATAATTTAATCGAAAATTCTATTTCATATTATAATTTAAAAAAGACAAAATTAATATATTTCATTTGAAATTTGGATTGATGTTTAAAAAAAAAAATGAAAATAAACACTAGTAGGTAGAATGGTTTTTAATAAATCAGTTAAATAAATTGCCCTCTATTTGTATATACTTGGTATATATGTTCCTATAAAACTCTTTAGTTTTTACAAAAAAAAAAAACAAAACAAAACAAAAAACAAAAAAAAAACAAACAAACAAACAAAAAAAAAAAACACTTTAATTTTTGTACAGAGTATATAGTAATTAATTGCAATTCACAATTTTTTTCTGTCTTTATATTTAAAAGAAAAAAAAGAATTCACAAATTTTCACAACCCAGTTGCATCTTGTTCATTGTTGTTGCCGAGGACATTTTTTGAAATATTTCGGAGTATTTTCAGCACATTTTGAAAGATTTATCTTTATACTGTATTAAAACAACAAAGTTGACAGCTTTGACCTACGTTTATCGAGGGCAATGATTTTCAAATGAATTCTGTAAGATTTTCAATTGAACAAATCTTTACACGAAGAAATAGTTTATTATTGTGAAAGTATACTGTATATTACAAAATTAATGTAATTGATATTGAACAGAAGTCGTTTTGTTCTCCTAGCACAGTGAAATATAAAACAAACAGTTCCTTTCATTGATGGAAAATACTAAACTTTTATTACGAAGTACTACTAAATTTTTATTGTATTATATACAATATATAAAATGGAAGATTTAATAAATAAAAAAAAAAATTCTGGGAATATTCAGTGATATAAATTCATTTTCATTATTAACGTTACGACGAAAAGTTAAAAGCGGGTTCACTCTGAAAACTTTTGACGTTTGACGTACGAAAGTAACTTGACGTCATTATTTACCTGTTAAAGTATCAACGATATAAATGAAGGAAAAACATACTTAGAGTTGACGTAGAGTCATAAAATTTCATATTTGGTAACTTCTAACCTTGCTCTATTAAAATGCATGAAAAACTTAAAATGTGTAAAAATTGCCATAAGGACCTTTTCTCATGGGGCCAATCATATATATATATATATATATATATATATATATATATATATATATATATATATATATATATATATATATATATATATATATATATATATATATATATATATATATATATATATATATATATATATATATATATATATATATATATATATATTTTTGTTAAAGAATTTTTCTCGATGTTTTTTTAAGTATTTGTTATCAAGAGATACTTTCTATCTCTTACTTAATGATATATTTATAAACTTTATAAACCACATTGATTTGGAGCTTTTGTAAATTGGACATGTTGACCTTAGGCAAAACCTTAAACGCACATAAACCATGCTTCATCTTATTCTTGAGGTGGTGTTGATGAGGATTTTTAAAAAACTCGGTAAAAAATTTCATTTAAAATCCTTAGATTTTTCAAAAGTCAGTAACATGAAAACGAGGGAATTTTTAGAGGTTTATTTGATATCATAGACAACTACCTTAAAAATGCAGCTCTGAATTTAATTTGTTAAAACTATACAAGTACTCTGAAATTGATGTTAAAAATTAGTTTGAGTTCCCAATTAAAACATATACGATTTCTTATCAATGCAATGCATAGTACTTAATTAAGCAATGAATCATTATAATTTTGAAAGATATAGGTTCATAACTAAACGGTATGTGCAAACAAATTGAGTAACGCGCGTTAGGAGAAAACACGTGTAGTGTAAATATTAGGTGAATTAATCAATTTGATCATTATTTTATTATTTCATATCTTTGATGGAATATTAAAGTTATTTTGGATGGTATAAAAGAGAGAGAGAGAGAGAGAACCTTTTTGTGTATTTACTACTTTGTATTCGTATGAAGCAAAAATAAGTCATAACTTTTATCGTGATAAAAAGAAAACTCGAAATGTAATCTTTACCTTAATCTCAACATTCAAATAGAAAATCAAATCAACGAGTTTTTTCATCAATTAAAGACATGGTTTGTGACATCACAGGTAGTTGCTTTTTTCCCATAAAAATAGAATCTGTAAATTTATTTACCTTTGAATTGGCGTTTTGCACAATTTTTTTTTTGTTAAAAAAAATTGCGATTATAAATACAAGTAATCCGAAGTTGATATTAAAAAGATTAGATTCCTGAGCTTCTGATTGAGAATGTGGTTTTTAGAGATTCCGTTTTCAGTCAATGTGTAAGAATTCCAATTAGTTCTAATTATTAAGTAATGAATTTATATTTGAAGTCATATAATCAAGATTTTAAAATGTACGGATTCGGAATTCGTGTTTGACTTTATGCTAAAGATATGTTTTAAATGGTCTGTATTATGTAAGCAAATAATTTGTAATTCATGTAGGTTTCAGTACAGCAAGAAATATGTTTATAATTTTGCGGAATACTTTTACAACATCAATCACGGAAGAGCATAATGGTAAGCATCCGATTCAGATGAAATTGGCACTGTCTATTAGTAAATGCTACAATGTAATTAATTTTATTAATTTTTTCTACATTCAGACAAAAACAAACATCAAAAGAGATGTGAACTGATTGTGGGAGGGTTTGAACTTATTATAAAAAAAATTCCGTTTGAATTTATCACAGCTCTTCCCGAAATAATAGAGCAGCCCAATAAAAAAAGCACTTTAAACGTTGATTTAAAAAAAACAATATATGTTAAATGTTCTTCCATATTTAATTTATTTCGATCTATTTATGTACAATTACTATTAAATAAATTATATATTTATATCACAGAGTTTAAAAGAATCAATATAACAAAGCAATTGTATCATTACATTTTTAATTCTTATATTCTAATGTCAT
>NW_026926306.1:0-27468 GCF_032062105.1 Saccostrea cuccullata
TTGTTTTTCGATGAAATGCTTTGAAATTTATAACATAGTCATACATTAGGATTCCCTACAATATGATATATAAAAATTTTCGTGAAATCACGTGCATGCACGTGCGCTGCAATCTGATTGGCTGAAACTTTAAATGACTATAACTCCCTTGGTTTCCAACCAAACATGATGGGATTTAGAACATAGATAGACATAAAGGACTCCTACAATATGGTATGGTCAGCATTTACATGCATGCACGTGCGTGCACGTGCACTTTGCTCTGATTGGCTGAAACAAAAATCTCAATATCTTTTCTGTTTTCTGACAAAATGCTTTGAAATTTAAAACATAGGCATACTTTAAGATGTCCTACAATATGATATATAATAATTGTCATGAAAACACGCGCATGTACGTGCGCTGCAATCTGATTGGCTTAAACTTTAAAATGGCTATAAATCCCTTGTTTTTCAACCAAACAAGATGGGATTAAGAACATAGACAGGCATAATGGACTCCTACAAGAAGGTATGGTCATCATGCACGTGCGTGCACGTGCAATGAGTAAAATAGTGTAGACAAGATGATATAGTCATTACGCTCATGCAATGTTGTTTAAGTCTTAAATGCATAGATTCTGCCTATTTTAATGAAACTTACAGGAATATGGCACTAAAAGGGAGTTGGGGAGCGTTTGGGAACATCTGTAACGGTTCCCGTTACAATTAACACTAGTTTATGTTTAATATAGTTAAATCATAGTTTCTTTTAATTTTTCCTGTTTAAAAAATTGAAAAATATCTTTGTACATGTCTAAAAACGTGACTATAAGGAAAGCCCGCTCTACCCTTAGGTCAAGATTTAAAAAAAAAAAACAAAATTAAAATATTTTTTCAAAACTCAAAAATTGAAACAAAATGTTACAAATAGTAAATTTTTAGAAATAGTACAAGAAATGTGTTCTTTTTTTCTTTATCTAAAGATGTATTTTGAAATCAAATCATTGATAGCAGCATTATTTATTATCCCCATGTTGACCTCTAGGGAGAAATCTACTTTATAATCTTTGGAGGTTCCGTTGTAATAAATAAAACGTCTGAGTTTATTGTAAGTTTGTTATACATACCTAGAGTTCCAGTACCTGAATCAGACAAATCCATTCGGAATTTCCCTGGAGATACACTGAAGCCTTCATATTGCTCATACAATTTATTGTTATTGTGTAGCGTAATCGATATGTAAAGGTACGAATGGTTTTTCGTAAGCTGGTAAATTACGTCATTTCCTGTTATAAATAAAAAAAAAGTTTCAATCTAAGCACTACGGTGTATGCTTTAACAAACCTTGTATTTAACCGTATCGGAAAAAAATCACTGTAAAATTGTGAAGATATTATTATAAACTACATGCCAATCCAGTAAGCTGTATGTGGCGATCCGAACCCGACTCTGTAGTCGTCCCATGTCCGATTAAAATTTACAGATCCGTCCAGCCTTCTCTGAATAGCCTGTTAAAATTTTTTTTATAATACAAATGTTTTTTATTCATACAAGGAGTTCAATACTTAAAGAAATGATATTTGACGATTTAATTCCTATGTCCATGAATATGTATAAATTACCTGAGATTTTCCTTTTTTGTTGCTCCATAGAGCGTCTAGTTTGAATTTATAATGCGCTGATCGACACATACGCTAACTTCAAAATTCTTTTCACTAGCCAAATCATGCACTTTCACTATTTTATCTACTTACCCCCCCCCCTCTATCTTTAGAACCTCTGACCCTGGGGCCATGAATTTCACAATTTTGGTAGAGGACTCAATGCGGATTACAACCATACCAACAGTTTGACTGCTTGATGTCCAAGAGTAAAGAAGAAGATTTTAAAGATTGCACTGATTTTAGTGGTTTAGGCCCCACCTCTCGGGGGGGAGGGGGGGCAAGGACCATGAAACGTCCGAAATCCCACAAAAAGGTATAATTGGAAACAGGGAAGGGGATACTTTCACAAGTCATTTTTTTCATGATACCTTGAGGTAATTTACATTTTTCTAATGAGGACATTCTCTGGAGAAGGAGGGGGGTCAAGATTACGTTTGTAGCTTTTTATGTGTATTTCCATTAAAAATTACAGTCAAGATAAAATGCTTAAGGTAATAAAATAGGTATAACAGTCTATGCAAAAGACATCGGGCAGTCGGACCTGACCGATGTGCAGTGCCCTTGGTTCGATGCATCATTTTTTTTTTACCGGACCGGAATGTCCGATGTCTCAGAGTAAAAAAAAATAAATGTTGCCGACATCGCTGACAAAAAATCAAAATAATCATACTTTAATTTTATTACCAAATCCAAGTGCAAAGAACTTCAAAGTAATGATGAATGTTTAAAACATCGAAGAAATCACTGCCATGTTTTTCTACCGCCATGATTGAATATAGGGTCAGACTAATAACGGGAAACGGACAATAATACTATGTTAATATTCCCATTGACTGCAATTTTTAGAGAAATAAATTCCCATTCTGTTTCAATATATTGAATTTGTTTATAGAAATGAAATATTATTTTCCACTTTTTTAAAAAAGAAATATTTAAGAAACATTTTTGAATTATATATATATGTAACAAGAAATATGTGAGCCAGTGCTCACTAGGAATACCCCCGCTCTGGTATCAATAACCACTATCATGTTAATATACACAAGTTTAATTTATGGACAGATGCACAGAAAAATATGAAATTGACATCAGATTCATATCAAAATCAATCCCACCGTGTGGCATACCTCAGAGAAGATTGTGTAAAAATTTCAAGCATCTGCGATGAGTAGTTGCTGAGAAAACTGATGAAAATTTGTTATGTATAAAACGGACAGACACACAAACAGGAAGTTAACATCGAATTTTATCAAAAATGTATTCCAAAGTATTGCATGCCTCAAAGAAGACTGTTTTTTAAATTTCAAGCATCTGCGATGAGTAGTTGCTGAGAAATCTGCGACGAAAATTTATTATGTATGAAACGGACAGACGCACAGGAAGTTGACATCAGATTTGACCAAAAATGTATCCCACCGTGTGGCATGCCTCCGAAAAGATTGTGTTAAAATTTCAAGCATCTGCGATGAGTAGTTGCTGAGAAAACTGTGATGAAAATTTGTTATGTATGAAACGGACAGACACACAGACAAACAGGAATTTAACAGCGAATTTTATCAAAAATGTATCCCAAAGTATTGCATGCCTCAAAGAAGATTGTGTTAAAAATTTCAAGCATCTGTGATGAGTAGTTGCTGAGAAAACTGCAACGAAAATTTGTTATGTATGAAAAGGACAGATGCACAGACAAACAGGAAGTTGACATCAGATTTGACCAAAAATGTATTCCGTCGTGTGGCATGCCTTCGAAAAGATTGTGTTAAAATTTCAAGCATCTGCGTTGAGTAGTTGCTGAGAAAACTGCGACGAAAATTTGTTATGCATGAAACGGACAGACGCACAGACAAACAGGAAGTTGACATTAGATTTGAACAAAAATGTATCCCACGTATGGCGTACCTCAGAGAAGATTGTGTTAAAAATTTAAGCATCTGCGATGTGTAGTTGCTGAGAAAACTGCGACGAAAATTTGTAATGTATAAAACGGACAGACAATCAGGAAGTTGAAATTGAATTTGACCAAAAATGTATCCAACCATATGACATACCTCAGAGAAGATTGTATTAAAATTTCAAGCATCTGCGATAAGTAGTTGCTGAGAAAACTGCGACTAAAATTTGTTACGGACAGACAGAAAGACACACAAGGGTAAAACAGTATACCCCCCTCTCCTTCGGAGCGGGGGTATAATTAGGTAAATGATTTTGTTCTGTAAAAACCTGACTGAAATTTGAATAAGTTTAACTTTTCTATGATTATTAATGGAATATGCTCAACCGATTATAACCGATAATCATTTTCCATCACTAATTTTCATGTTTCATTTGTTTACATTAGGTTTCTCGGTCTGACAAAATTTGATTCGGTCCTGTGTGTTGATTGATTACGTAGGACCGAATGTCCTGTGTGGTAAAAAAAAAAACTTTTCGCATAGACTTGGTATATGGATAAAATGTTGTAAGAAAGCGAGAATACGAAAAATTTGCAGAAAGAATTTTAGTAATTTAAATCGCTATTTTTAGACAAAGAAAAATATCTTACGGTCCACCCTCCGTTTGCCGTCTCCATGTCACAATACACCTGGATAGGACGGTAGTTCGGATCTAGTTTGTCCCAGGGATGAATTGTGTAGACACCGGATGCCTTTATACCTCTGTCATACAGCGACATACAGTCAATATCTAGAACTACAAGGACGTTATGAGTAGTTAAATTTTCTTGCAAATATTAACAATCCAGTCCTAATCAGATTCGTAATTTATATTACATATAGTTGAATCATTGTTACTCATAATTTTCCGTAATATCTTTGAGTCTAAGAACGTGAATATAAGGAAAGCCCACTCATCCCTTGGTTCAACATTTGAAGAAAAAAAATTAAAACTTTTTAATTTAAACAATTTTTAAAATGTAACAAATATTAATTTTTTTAGAAATACAAAAAAGGTTTTCATATCTAAAAATGTGTTTTGCAATCAAATAATTTTTAGCAGCTCTATTTTTTTTAAAATCCCAGTGTTGACCTTTTGGCAGAGGTGTACTTATTTAATCTTTAAATGACTTCATGAACAAGACATTTGTCACCAATAGGCTGGGGATTCTTACTCCTCCATGGCACTTTATCCCAATTAAGCTTTTGGAAGTCCAATTTTGTGTAATGGACTTTTTCGTTATCTCCCTATATTTCAATCCAAAACCTATATCGATAAAATATATATCTGCCACTGAGAGATTGTACAAAGGTAATAAGAAGAAAAAAAAGAAAGTCGTACCTGGTATATAATACCTCCAACCTTCTTCCTCCTCTGTCATATCAGCAAGATCACAAGTCGGGTAAGTGTGACACACCTTTGTACCAAACCGGAAGCCAACACATCGACATCCGGTCTGACACTTCATACAACACTCGGAAAGAGAGTTCGCTTCATGTTCTGTCCTTAAGGAACTGTTAGACACTTTGTTATTAAACTCCACTTTTATTTTGTAAACTAAACTCAATCTGGCAAATGGTACTATTAACTGGCTCAAAAAGAAATATAGGAGCACTATTCCTTTCACAAGACTGGGTTTCATTTTCCAGAGCATTTCGCTTATTTAAAATTATTTAAGAGCTCTGCACAGAGAAGATTTTGCTTTTTTTCTTCATAGAATGCTCATCACCATCGACCTCTTTCAAGTCCCGTTTCCTTAAATTTGCAGGCTCTTTCAAACAGAGCATGCATGCCAGGCTCGAAAAATGTTCGTTATAGGGTTGTTAAAGTTCAATTTAATCGCTACTCAATGCATGTCACTGTATCAAGTTAACGCTAAACACTTTTGCATTGGATGAGCGACTATATAATGGGCGTTTCTTTAATCTATCATTAAGCAAATTCAGTCTAGAGAAAAGCATTTTTTTACTCTCCATTTTAAAGATTTTCTAACGTACAATAATATTTTGCATCATCACAATAGATATATCAAAGCGGACTTTAAGAGTAAAGTTGAATTTTAAATATGTTTATAATATTGCCTTTTTCAATATTACGTCTTTCCTAGCAGATATTGTTTTTTTTAAAATGAATAATACATACTTATGTCGCCCAGAATAGTGCCTATTTACACACGAGATTAAAGACAAACATTACTGGAAACAGTAATCTCATCTTTCAATTAATTTTAATGTGAGCAATCCAAGGAAGGGAAACGATTTCTAAAGTAGATATTTTTAATCTTAAGATAAAGAACAAAAATATGGGGTAAATGATTAATTCGTTTCAAAGAAAAAGCAAATGCAAATCACAATAAAGCACTGTAAATTAACTTTTCATGATAGCGTCCTCTCATCTCGGTAGTGATTTTGAACAGCTTAATGTATATTAAGGTAATTTAATCACAACGTTTTTCAAAACCTCTTCACTTCATGAATTCTGTATAAGCTAACAATAATTCCAAGAATATTTGGTTGAAGTCGACACCGCTCATCCTCAGATATTTTCGGGAAAATCAATTTTGTACATTTGCATTTTGTGTGATTATTTTTAAAAAATCAAAACTGATTTTCATTATCAGAATCAATAAAATCTATGCTGCCATGCTCTGTTTGAGGTTCATGAAAAGTTCAATTTGAAAATATGTCGATATATTTGCAGGTTAAATTTGCAATACAAATGTTTCTTCTGCTTGCAATTTTTAGCTTCATTGTTAAGAAGGCTACTTATACACTTGTAAAAATGCACAATGCAAAGATGCTTAGAGTGCATAATGCTGTTTTTATCACATTACGCCTGATGACCATGCATTGAAAATCACACAATACCAACGGCAAAAAATCATTTCTGTGATAAATCGTCTGAAGGAACCTTTTAGCAGACCTTTTACGTACCTTGAAGGAAAGTTTTAACGTCTTTCTTAAATTATGCACAAGCAACACACATTTATAAAATTTATGAGATTTGTAGGGATATTTTCGTTGAATATCGAGTCCCTATTTAACTCGAAAAGTCGTGATGCTATACCGACGAGAATATTGCAATAGTTACTAGTATGTCCCTTTGGGAGTCAACTAAGTAAGGGAAAGAAATGACAGCAATGAAACATTGCAGCGTGCTTCTTATCATATTAAAAAAAATACGAAAAAGGAGTTTACTGAATGGGTTTAATGTCAATAAGTAGAACACAAAATGAAATTTGAGAAGGTGTGCATAGTTGTAATACTGAACTGTGCTCGCCCTTGTGGTTTCAACGTCGGAAATGTTATCTTTTGATTTTGTTGAAGTGTTGCCATGATTACTAGCATTTAGTAGAAATCACTAAATTTTTTCTAACACTCTGAAATGTTAGGCTTACTATACAGTTTTCCCCCAATCATCATTCAAATTGAATCAGAATGAAACTTAACCAAGGACAATTGTTTTATTTACTCATGTTTTCATAATTTCAAGTCCAAGTTCTATACCTTTTGATACTTTGGTAAAAGAGCAAATGAGCAGTAATGCTTTAATCTCATTAAGTACTTAAGTGGAAAGTATAGTAAAGTATGCAAAGCAGGTGTAATTTGAAATATTTCGATAGAGTAAGAAACGTGTGTATCCTTAACACTTTAAACGATTTTTTTTCCTCCACGCAATCGGGATTGTCGATACATTATCTTCCATAAATTTTCACTACATAAAAAATGTATTCAAATCTTCAATACATTCAGTGAAGCTTAAAAACACGATAAAACCCCTGCTCCCTTAAATCTTTACAGTTTGATGGGTAGAGTAAGCTATTGTCAACAAATCAGTTTGAGATCGATAAAATGCAACAGGTAAATGTTTGTTAACTTTCATTTTAAATCTTTGTTCTCTTAAAGCAGCAGATAAATTTTAAAATAAAACATGATGTTGATTGTCGCAAATTAGAGTACTAATTACAGGTAGTAAAGTACGAACATAAAAGCGTATCGTTTTATTGAAAAACAAAAGAACAAGAAAAGCTTCTTTTTTGTAAGCCCGTAAGTTTCCATCGGTAGGCCTTTCAACTAATTATTCAAGTTGCACATATGGTAAAAAAAATTGTATAGATAGATTTATAGGTACATGAAATTATGAAAAAAGATAATAATTTATGCATACTTTTAATTACATCATCAAAAAGTTTAATCATTTATAATTGACTTTTCCGATGCAGTGTTTAAGGACAGGTAACTCAGGTGTGAAAAATGACCAACTTAGTGCCGATTTATGAGTTATCGTTTATAGGAATGACATATAGGCTGCTTCAGCATTGGTATTGTTATATACACAAAAGGGTTCCTTACATTGTTTTGTACACAAAAAGTTTTGACCAAGAGAAAGAGAATGCCTTCACTCTACCTGAAATAACAGTGTCAAATGAATGGGGAACAGACTATATTCAATAGTTTTAACTCTCTTTGACAATTATTATGAAGAAGAAAATTTAATGTCCTGTTTTTGTGTTCGCGTTTTTTCGCTTCCTGTGTAAAAATATATATTTTTACAAGTATATGCAACAATTGATCATCTTATTTGTGTTACTAAGCACGAAGCGGAACGACCGAGTATAAAAATTAAAATAGGTTAGAACTGAGAAGGAGGGTAGATTTCACTTTTTATTTTAATTAAAAATTTTAATTATATACAGTAAACTGGTGTCCGCAACTATACAGTAAATAAGTTTAACATTGATGCTAAATTTTAAAACCACTGGATTCTACTTAGAGCAAAGAAGCACTTGGGAATGCTAAAAACTGCCTTGCGTGTAAACAGTTAGATACCCCGAGCCTGCTCTAAACAAGTTTCAGCAGTGAGTTATCGTTCATAACACCTACCCCTAGCGGCAGTTGAAAGGCCTACCATCGGTATATTTAAACGGTAGACATTTTTCTATACGCACATTAGATGTATATGGCAAAAAACAATACTGATTGAATGTTTAAAAATGGCGTCGAATATTAATCCTTGTGAACACACATTGATAAGAAATATAGATGTTAGGTTAAATTATATACAAACATATATAGAAATATATTCAATATCAAACAAAAAGACAGTTATCCTTTTTACATATCTGTTCACCAACTGAGAATCTGCGTCGAAAAGGTCAAAATAAAGGTCAATATAACTGTTTAGAATCTTTGAACTACTACCAAGCAGAAGATTTTTAATCCGTCTATTGAATTGCGTGTTATATAATTGAAGAAGTTGTAGACTGTACCTACAGTGTAGTTAACAAACACAGCTTACAAGCCTTTATCGATATCAAATACAAAGGTAAGTATTAGCTATTTTACCCACTATATCTTTCTGAATGAAATTACTTGGATCAATTTTAGCTGAAAATGCCTTTACAATTTAATGTTATTTCGATGCCAATACTTTTTGAATGTTTAAAAGTTTTCAGAGTTCACGGTCTTTTTTTTTTTTTTTTGGAAAAATCATTTAACAAATACATGCATTAAAATAAAAAAAATATACATTCACACTAAACGTCTTAAATGCAAAATTATTGTCTACTTTGGTTACACAAGGTCATTATCATTATGATAGAAGTTACACTTCATTTAGATTTTAAATAATAATAATATATCCCTTATGATTAATTTATCGATAAATGGATCGTGTCTTCGTGCAGAAGTCCGTTATTTAAATTCTAAAAATAAAAAGCTAAAAATACCGGAAATTTCCAGTCATAAATATAGATTGGTATGAAGATTTCAAATGATTCCGTTCTATTTTTTTCCCATTTGTAGGACAGGAATGGCTCCTTTTAAAGTAGCAACACTCAAGATACTTCGTGCACTTATTCTTATTGAAGGTATGATATTTCCTTAATGAAAAATTGTTAATGAATTGTTTGATAGGAAGTCGTTTTAATTGTAAAGAGTGGTTAATAAGTTGTTAGATATTTTTGAAGGATCAACATTTAAATTTACTGATTTTTTAAAATTAAAATGATACACACCAGAATATGGATTATAAAAGTGAGTTTTTCTATCAAGTACAAATGTCTAAACTTATTGACTGGTAAACTGAATTTCTCAAATAAAAAAAAAAGTTAACTGTCTTCGATGTTCTAGAATATCTACATTAAGAGATTGTAATTTCTACAAAGTTCAAATTTCACCTTACTGCAACCAATCATATTAATCTTATTAGATTTAAGTCATATTATTAATAAATTATTATGAAATTTAAAGGAAAGATGAAAATCTGTTTTAAGTGAACTTATAAAAATTAACGTACATCAATATGACAAGTTATTTTCAAGAATTTTTTTATTAAATTCGTTTATAGTTTGAATATTTTTTCAAAGTTTTAAATGTTTATAAAGGAATACTGGGTCTAATTTCGAACTCAGACGAGCTAGAAAGAGGAACATGTCACTCAGAAGAACTGCGAGTAGAGATGTCTATAAAGTGTGACATTCAAAACGTTCGGATTATCTTGGTGTCAAAACTGTTTAAAAATAATTTAGTGGTCTGTATGAACAATAGTGGAAAAATCGACTGCCATTATGTAGAACATGTGAAAAGTTTTTATAACAGTAGCAGTGGACATTTAGTATTTTTGACACAGTTTAATTCTACTCACCACGCAGGAAATAGGCTATTGGTTAACACCTTATGCCAAAATAACGATACAACAGAGGAGAACGTTCTGCTTAAGCCATGCGGTAAGATTATTTCGTGAATTACCAAACTCTCAACCTTTTCGTATTTTTGGAGTAGACAAATTTGAAATGCAACATTTTAAAATAGAGTCAAATAAGTAGGACGAATGTAAGTGAATGTACGTATGTGAAGGCTACAAGTCTGATGATTAAAAGCTCTTTAAATGTATATTAAAATCAGTCAGTGATCCATGTCATTTATCTGCTTAATTAATCAGGAATATTAGAGACATGCTTGTACAAAATATATATGTTACAGTAAATAAGTGTAATCAGGAATTTCATGTATTTCCTGACTTTTAGGAAATACACGAAATTCCTATTCTCCTTAGGGAATACACGTATTTACTGATTTCAGTTGGGAAATACACGTATTTACTGAAATTTTCAATACTTTTTACAAGTATTTACTGACTGTGTTTTGGTGAGATTTAAAATATTAACAGATGCATAGTATATTTAATGTTAATACATGTATTTGTTAGCATAGCACATTATGTGAAGAAAATATATTTGAAATGCACCTCTTTTTATTCATAAATTTAAATATGCATTATTTGTAAATATTAACAAAACAAACACACAAAAAACAAAATGATACGCTGCTTTCATTTTCTGGAAAGAAGTTGTCTTTATCACTGCACACTTTAAGTAACTTATTTGTTATACTTTTTTTAATTTTAGAAAAACTAATTAAAGTCGCTTACTGACCATTTTTTTTTCCTTTATTAGATATTTATACAATGCCTCTTTGCAATTATTGACTGTGAATTTTAAAACCCCGGATCATTTGCAATTAAAACATATCTTATGCTGCATGCTGTATGAAGAATGCAAAAAACAAAAAATATCTTGTAAAATACATATACATGTAATGTTACGAAATTAAAGTCGTAATTCAAGATGAAACTTTACTATCAGGAATTTTCCAACCTCACAATTTTAATGGTTCAAAATAGAAAATAAATGTTTGACTTATCTGATTATTGCAAAACATATCTATATTACAAAGATTTTAGAGATGCAAGACTCGAATAAACAGAAATACCGTATATATCACCATTTAAAAATCGTACATTTTTGATAAAATTTTATGATACAAATTATGTTAAAAACTAGTTTTAATGCACCAGTCTGATGTTAAAAGCTTCAGACCTGAAAAACATTCTTCCAAATTGGCAAAAGGTATTTTTATATTAGGTATGAATTGAAATTTATAAAAGTTTCTGTAAAATATGAACAACATCACAAGAGGATAGCTACTTCCTTAAATGGAATTTTAGAAAAACAATGCACTGAGTATTCAAAAGTAATGCATAACGTCAGCTTTGTAGACACTTTTTTTTCTACTGATATTTTTAAAGGATATGCATATTCGTCTAGCTTAGTTCAGTAAAAACGTGTAAAATTGGCTAAAATTTTCAGTAAATACGTGAATTTCCCAGCAATTCAGTAATTACACGTATTTCCTAAAACGGCCAGTAAATACATGTATTTACTGAGTGGTTTAGGAAATACATGAAATTCCTGATTTCACATATTAACTGTAACATATATATTTATTGTCCTTCCAGTCAGAGATTTTAGAACAACGGCCTACCATAACCACTCCCATTTAACAATATCATGCGAACATGAATCATTCAAAATGTCGGACAGAGGTATACGCATTGTAGGCTCAGACGATTTGGCACATTGCCGATGGAATAAAGTTAATCATACAAATGATTGCTTTGGAGAGGCTCAAGGTACATGTACATTGCAGAAATAATTTTATTCAATAAAGTTTGTAAGAAAATACAAAAATATGTCCACTTTCTTCAATACAAAATGATAAAATTTAACTGCAATGTGTATAGAATGTATTATTTTTAAAAGAAACATGTACACTATGCAATAATATTGTACTGACTAATTTTCCAGCTCTAGAAAATGGTTTTCAGCTCATAATACCATATACAGCCGATATGAACATTACCTGCAAAATCGACGAACAATCGATAAATATCAAAATTGAAGAGCGCATATCATCAACAGCTTCATCAACGGCAGTAACGAATTCAATAACACCAGGTACAACTTATGATACAGATATGCTAAGCACAGTCCCTCCTTTTGATACAACACCCAAAGTTCCCACAAGTACAATTCAAACATCAACTTTAAAATGCACAAGTAAGAGCGTAGTCCGAATATCAAAATCGTAAAAAAGCCAGGAAAACGTCAGATTTTTCGGACTAGTAAGAGCGATGCTATTTAATTAAATTCTTTTTACTGTTGTGCAGAATTATGCATAAGTTGTCTTTTATTTCCTGTTTTTTTCCAGAATTTATAAGAAAAGATAGACCGTGATCTGTTAGATTAGCTCTTTATTTTTTTTCCTACCTCCATCCTACCAGGGTTTTTTTTTCTGGCAAACTTGGTTCATACCGATTGTTAGATCTTTGTTTTTATACATCATTTATTTATACAATGTCCAGTTGCCTTGATATATACATAGAGCTCAGTCCCATGGCTTTGCCGGTCAGCACAGGATGCTTACTCCTCTCAGGCACATGATTCTAAATCTGGAATTTCCGGGGATCCATGTTTAATGCCTCTTCACAGATTTGTATAGTTCATATACATTTGAAGAATTAACGTTTCAAGTCTTTTTTCTTTTTCACGTCGATTACGAATTTGGGGTGTTTCCTTTTTTTTCTCAAATGTAAAAAGTCTTCCCGTTAATTAAAGAAATCCAATAAGAAAAAAGGACTATTTCTACTTCAGAGTATTTGCAATAATTTCCATATGTCATCTGATGATAAGAATCTATTTTGATTTTCTGTTTTTACAGATGTGTCCACATCCTCCATTATATTCGGCCCCCAGAATATTACGGAATTCTTGCCAATGTCAGCAGTTGCCCTGTTAGAAATGGTGTTCTTAATATTAATTTTAGTGATTATTGTGTGTATTTTTCGCAAACAATGAAAACAGGGAAAAATAATTCTAATTCATTTGACTATTTACATCCCTGTTTTAGTCCATTGTTTGAGAAGGTGTACACAGTATGCTGGCAAATATTAGAATGTCTAAAATGATTGTGTGTTGTTTCACGTCCCTCTCTATATTTTTTACTCATATAAGAATACGACCAGTTTCTGGTACCACTTGCCGGTGGAAAGCTGCAAATTTTGTCCTATGCTCGGCCCTTGGGCAGTTAGAGATTTTTTATTCGTGCCAGCACCAACTGCGACAGGAGACCTCGATTTATACGGTCTCATTCGATGGACCCGTCTCCACGACCCACGGTGGGATTCAAACCCGCGACGCTAGGATCAGTTCCTTTCTTTGCGCTTCTAGAGCGCACTCCTTCACCACTGCACCACGTGGGTGATCTGTCTAAAATGAAATTACACAGCCTCTAATTTGGTCTTTTGAACATGTACAATTCTTGAAATTTGAACGTTTCAAAATATAAAAAATACAATTTCGCGAAAAGACATGATAGGATTTATGCAGCAACTTGTACTTTATTAGAAATATTACTCTTATCTTATTGCCCAGTGAATGCGGTTTAATTAATACGAACACGAATTGATGGAGATATTCTATTTAAATAACATTAGGATGGAGATGCCACGAAAGGTTACTTATGCGGATAAGTCTTAAAAACCAATCTTTTATACTTTCAATTTATTATGTATATAGTTGAATTATTTTAAGATTTTTATTTGGTTGTAATTGTCATATTTTCTAAAGATTTTTATTTCACTGTAATTTGAAATAATACTCGTTTTCAAGTTATAGTTGAAATAACACCGACGTTTTCTATGTATTAATTTTTTTATTTGAATACTCAGTATTAAGTGTAATTCTTTATGAGTTATTAGTTCAAAGTGATTCATGAACAATTTTATAAATGTAATGTTTTCCCAATTAAAATTGTTGTTCTTTTTATCAGGGCTTTATGTGTTTATGTATTTATTTAAATTTGTAAGAGAGAACTTGAGCCGAAGAGCTATATGTACACCATCAGAATGAAAGTTTAAATATTCCTCAAAGTTTCTATCGTCCACTTTTAATACTGATCACAGGATGAAAAGCCAGGTTTCCCTGTGGAAACATATGGCAATCGTGACATCAGTAGTTTCCATATAGTTTCCATTTTATGGAAACCACATAGTGGTTTCCACATAGATTCACGACATGGAAACAATCAACCTGTGGTTTCCCGTAAGTTTCCCAAGATAGGAAACCATGGAAACATACCCCGGTGGTTTCCACATAGATTCCCGACATGGAAACAATCAACCTGTGGTTTCCCGTAAGTTTCCCAAGATAGGAAACCATGGAAACATGCCCCGGTGGTTTCCATGTAGATTCCCGATATGGAAACAACCAACCTGTGGTTTCCCGTAAGTTTCCCAAGATAGGAAACCATGTAAACATGCCTCAGTGGTTTCCATACAGATTCCCGACATGGAAGCCACCAATGTGTAGTTTTCCCCATGTTTCCCAGGCAGGGAAACTTTAAAAGTATATCTCAATACTAACCCACCTAACCTTTTATTTTACAAAAAGTTAAATATTTAATTATGATACCATATTTTTACCAATTATAGAAATATTTCAAAAGTGTTTACATGCTGTATCAAAATAATTAACTTCAAACAGTTAAAATAACTAGATGACTTGTGTATTTCTGTGTGATTAATTTAATATTTCAGCACCGTGAACGCAATTCAGTTTTAATTTTATTTTATTTTATTTAACTGAATTTTATTTAATTTAATTTTCAATTTGATTTATCACATAAGTTTTGGTAAACTCGTATAGAATGCGTGAAGTGGAATAGAAAAAGGTAAGTCCATGCAGTTATGTAGAAATTAATCATTTCCGATCCCACTTTCTTGAAGCTGTCTATGATGAATGTTCCTTTGAAAAAATGGAAGAGCCAAGGAAGGGTACATTTAATGAAATTATTTACAGAAAAGGTTTACTAAAAAGATCGATTAAAAAGTAAATACAGATAATATGTCAAGTTACAATTACTGATTAAGGACAGGTGAGACGTTCCTCAATAAAATAATTATATTTTTTTTCCCAATATTTTGCAATTGACATTGAAGAATTATTTTTACATAATTACATGTATTCACAAGACATCAAGTCACCTTACCAGGCATTTGTGTTAGATACCAGAGGTTGGCATTTCTTATATACCGGGGTAATCCGTCAGGAAAAAAATTCTTCAGTTGGTTTGTCAAAATTACATTTTTAGTGTTTCAAGTTTTTAAATACAAGTTTAGAAAGTGATAAAGATTTTGTTTTAATATGAATTAATATATTAATATAAACTGGTAAGATAAGAATCATTCATCCAATTGTCTGGGGGTTGAGTATTATCATACTAGTATTTTACTATTAATAGTGAATATTGTTTTTTTTTTAATTTATTAAATTATTATTTTTATTATTGGGGGTGGGTGGGTTGCTTTTCATTTTTTCCTTGAGAAGCCCCCAAACCTCACCAAAAAAAAAACGCTTTTGAAAAATTCACTATGGTCGGCCTGTGTAATTAGGGACACCTGCCCTCACGTGCCATTTCAGGTGGAGACACGTGCCGCGAAGACACCTTTCACTGTGTATTTTTTGTATATTCTATGTGAATTGAGACGGTTTTGTACCTAAAGGGAACAATGGGCTGTTGTCGAGCATGTACACACACAGTCTCCGACCGAAAATTTTTTTAAATTAAGATGGTGATTCGTGTTTCTTTTATCATTTAAAAAATTGTATATTCCATAAATAAAGTTATACAAGAGAACATATTTATAAAATAACCTACATTTAAGAAGTTCAATGAAAGAACAAACTATTTGGAATTTTTATTTCAATTTTCATTACTGATTTAAAATAAAACTATCCTCTTTAGAAATTAAATAATTTAATTTCTATAGGTATTGAATAGATCTTAATTCTCGTCGTGTATAATTATATTAAAGCAGAATGACGTTAATAGATCAATGTGAAATCAAAACTGTATTTAATATTATTGATGGGTTTTTGTGTGAAATTTGTAATCTAACGTACTACAGAGACATTTATTAGATAAATGTTTATAATATAATTCATCACATAAAACGTTTTTTTTTTTCTTTCCTTTTTTTTTTTTGTTTAAATATGTACGCAGATCCCCGTGTAGTAAACGCCTGCACTTTTCGTATGAAATTACAATGTAGGGTCCTAAATGCACATACATTATATTTAACAAACTTTAAAATTTTCAGCCATTTTTTTTCTCCAAAGGCCATAGCTGTAGATAAAGAAAATTAAGTCTATAATATTTTGCATGATTTTGTTTTCCTCAAGAACAATGGCTTTTAAAGTAGTCCATGCTAAGGCAATGTATTAAAAGAATTAATTGTATAATTAATTCATTGTATAATTGTCACGATTGTATTTTTGTGCAGTTTTTGTTGATTTCACTCTATAAAGGTATGAAGTTTGTCAATACTTCAACAAACATTCATTTATCTATGTTGTACACTACTTTATTTTTATTCGCCGACATGCTACTCTTTTTAAAAAAAATTGCGTGACTAATAGACTCGATCTTCAGGCCTGTAGGAAAGTAATTTCCGTTAGAGTAATAAACTAACCGGGATTTTATTTTTACTAGCATACCTTACCAGATTTCTTAACAAAAAAAAAACATTAAAGAAATACAGGGCGGGACCAGCTAAAGCTGTATGCATAAGTACATCCCTGCACATCGACGAGTATAGATGACTTTCGACATAATCTTTCCCATGACTTCACTTAATATACCAATCACGACTAAAATACTGAATTAAAATACTGTTATATTTTCCTGCCTTTGATAAGATGTTAGTTTTGTTCCACCTAGAGATCCTAAGAAAAAGGTTTTCAACATTCTGATTCATTTAACAATTTTACGTGTTAAAATGATGTGGGAATTTTTTTAGCTAAAGGCCAAGGAGTTTAAAGAACAATGTACATGTAGCAATTAGAGAAAAGTCTAGCAGGTCCACCAGTTATATTGATAGCAGGCTCAAAATCTAATTAAACCCCGAAAAGGAGGGAGTTCAATTAGTAATTTAACCCCCCCAAAAAAACACAACAATTTATTAGCAATGAATTATTAATCACCGAACTTTTCAATCATCACTATTGAAATAAAAGAAACTGTTCTTGATAATCATATTATAAGTGTAGCTCATTTTCATGCCTTTTAGGATTCCTGTGGAAAGTTCACAATAAAAAAAATGACTTTTTGTGCTTTTAAAAATTTAACATCTTTTGGTGTGACATTATAAATTCATAATCATTCATGGAACAGTTAAAGAAGCGGGGAGAGGGGGGTACTTTCAGCAATGACGGCCACTACCAACAACCAAGCCCGGAAACCCATATCCTGAAGGCAAATAAGTTGAGGTGTCAAGCAAGAAACAATTTTTTTCTGCTCTTGCCTCATGTACTTAACCGCTTTTTTTTCTAAATATACTAGGCCTACACATCATATCGGCAAAAATATTTAGGAGCCCCTCTTTTTATTCCATGAAAAGGGGAAAACTTAATTAAATTCTAATATAAGATCTCATAATCAAACTTAATCATAGTGACACAGCACAGTTAAGGTTACAAAAAGGAGGCGGAGCCTAATTTGTACGGGAAAACTTGACTATGACATCATACACAATATACGTCATACAACATTTCTTTAACGTAGGTCGCGGGGTTGCTGACGTCATTAAAACTGGGTACGCAATTTATATGATTTGGGCGACTTTCTTGTGCACATCTGATTATGACGTCACATTTTAGGAAGCAAAAGTTTTAAATAATGATTTTCAGTATGCAAAATAAATTAAAATGTAAGAAATATATTTTATAATGAAAAAAAAATATTTTTTTTTTAATTCCAGCTATCGAATCAATACAACCGTAGTTAATTGAAAAAAAAAATTTATATACATTGATACCGAAAGTACTGTTGATAACTCATAGCAACAAGGGCTAGTGTTTTGCAATAAAAAATTCCTATTTTGGTTTATAAGCATCAGTCTATATTAATGTTCGCCTGTAAGCCCTTGGATCCTCACTGTTCTGCCTTCAGTGAGAGAACAAGAAAAAAAAAAGAGAGAGAGAGACGTTTGAATTTATAAATTTACAAATATATATATTATATACGAGCGACATATATAATTTTTTTCTCAAGTTATTCTTATTATCGGTCACAGCGGTCGATCTATTAGTGGTTGTGTTAGAATGTGCACATGATGAATTGAGGCGTTATTTTTTCATTGTCTCGATGAAATAAAATCTTTTATTGAACACAAATATAGAATTCATAAATAAAATTTAACAACTACACACATATTCATCATGACAATAAATTAGAGGTAAACATTACTGAGTATTTCTTTTTTACAAAATAAAAATTCGAACAAAATATATTGAAAGATTTGGCGCAAATTTTATAAGCCTACGTCATTTTTAAAATATGTAAACGTCATAAATGAAAAACGGCTCGGTGCCATGAAGCACAAGGGAAAATTTATTTCTGTGCGAAAGCAAAATCGCTTGGAAAATTTAAAACGAAAGGAAAACACTTCCGTAAATGATGGAAAGAAGGAGCAAAAAGGCACAGATGAACAAAAAGACAAAAATGATTCCTGGACCGAGGGGAGAAGAATAGTAGAGCTAAGCGTATTGGCTCAAGGTTTGAAGGAGTGCGTTTTCTGCAAAGACAACTTAAGATTAGATGCTTGTGTTGACGAGACAAAGTATGGATTGGCGTCTATTCTGTACGTAAAATGTGTAAAATGCAACAACTTGAATTCAGTGCCTACCGGTAAGAGACACACAACGAATGTGGATGGGAAAGGACCGCCTAGATGCTTTGACGTTAATACAAAGCTTGCTGCAGGTAACCCTCCCCCTAACAATATGACTTTAATGCGTATTAATAGTGCTGTTTACAACAGATTTAAAACTTACTTTTAATACGTATTTACAAGACTAAAATAATAATAAATAAATAAAAAAACAGTTTTTAAAAAATTGTCAACCATTTAAAAGAGATACCGGTAAAAAAGAAAAATATTAGTTTTTTGGACAGGTGTTAATGGGGGATGATTACTTTTGATACTATAGCAATGCTGCATGCTGGTATTGGTGAACAGCAGGTTAACAATATCCTCGCAGAGCTTAACCTTCCCTCTATTCACCACAAAACTCTAAAAGAACGGGAAAGAGAAATAGGATGTGTTATGGAGGATATCGCAGAGAATTCTTGTAATGCTGCAATACAGGCTGAAATCATTTGTTCTAATAGGTATATTTACTTAACACATTCAAAATACTTTAACACCCCCCCCCCCCAAAAAAAATTGCCTAAAATCAAAAAATCACTACTGGGGAAATTCTTTTATAATATTAACTATATATGTAAAAAGGGGTTAAATTTCTAAAATTTATTCTCCATGATACATGTAATCATGTCATGCATTTTCAAAAGTTAATCGAAAAAAAAAATTCTTCATCAGCGGAGACGCTCCAGATCTAAGTTGCAGCGAGGGTGCAGAGGTTTCATGCGACGGTGGCTGGCAGAAAAGAGGAACAGGACGCAATTATAATAGTTTATCTGTTAAATATGAAATTAAAGTCAATACATGTACTTGATAATCAAAAGGCGGTGTTTAGCAATACAACCACCACCCCTCCAACTTGCTTTCTAAATACATGTACTTGTATGAATTTTCTTGTCATAGACCATAGAGAGTACCTTTCAATATGTCAATTTTAACATATAATAAACATCGGTTTATAGTGATGGGGGTGTCCGTCGTTTCGTTATGCTTTAGGGTACCCATCTTTTGTCTGCTACTTCTCTTGTTAATACAAAGAGAGATAACTCTAAAAATGGTAAAACTTGTATTTTTCACTGACTATAGAAATAAACGAAAAACGGAAAATATTTTAACCCCCCCCCCCCCTGTGACACAAAGATTACTTTTGACAGTTTATATGGACTATTATTTAACAAATTCCTACCAAAGCTTTTTGTGTGTTTATTGTTAAAAACGACAAAAATCTTAAATATTGATGCTTAATTTTTTACCAATTTCAAAGTGAAACATTATATTTTATTAATATATTTATGTTTTATTTATTTGCCTAAAATATAAGAAAAGATATAAGGAACATTTAATCACTTCATTTAAACTGTTTTTAGCTCACCTGAGCCGAAGGCTCAAGTGAGCTTTTCTGATCACATTTTGTCCGTCGTCCGTCCGTCTGTCTGTCTGTCTGTCCGTCTGTAAACTTTTCACATTTTCGACTTCTTCTCAAGAACCACTGGGCCAATATTGACCAAACTTGGTACAAAGCATTCTTGGGTGAAGGAAAATTTAAATTGTAAAAATAAAGTTACAAATCACCTCGCAAGGGGAGATAATCAAGAAAAGACAAAAATAGGGTGGGGTCATTAAAAAATCTTCTTCTCAAGAACCACTGGGCCAGAAATGCTGAAACTTATGTGAAAGCATCCTAGGGTAGTGTAGATATTAAATTGTAAAAATCATGACCCCCGGGGGAAGGGCGGGGCCACAATGGGGAATCAAAGTTTTACATAGAAATATATAGGAAAAATCTTGGAAAATCTTCTTCTCAAGAACTACTGGGCCAGAAAAGCTAAAAAATTTGTGAAAGCATCCTAGGGTAGTGTAGATATTAAATTGTAAAAATCATGACCCCCGGGGGAAGGGCGGGGCCACAATGGGGAATCAAAGTTTTACATAGAAATATATAGGAAAAATCTTGGAAAATCTTCTTCTCAAGAACTACTGGGCTAGAAAAGCTGAAACTTACGTGAAAGCATCCTAGGGTAGTGTAGATATTAAATTGTTCAAATCATGACCCCCGGGGGAAGGGCGGGGCCACAATGGGGAATCAAAGTTTTACATAGAAATATATAGGAAAAATCTTGGAAAATCTTCTTCTCAAGAACTACTGGGCCAGAAAAGTTGAAACTTATGTGGAAGCATCCTGGGATAGTGTAGATTCTAAATAGTAAAAATCATGACCCTCGGGGGAAGGGCGGGGCCACAATGGGGAATCAAAGTTTTACATAGAAATATATAGGAAAAGTCTTGGAAAATCTTCCTCTTAAAAACCACTATGCCAGAAAAGTTGAAACTTATGTGGAAGCATCCTGGGATAGTGTAGATTCTAAATTGTAAAAATCATGACCCCCGGGGGAAGGGCGGGGCCACAATGGGGAATCAAAGTTTTACATAGAAATATATAGGAAAAATCTTGGAAAATCTTCCGCTTAAAAACCACTGTGCCAGAAAAGTTGAAACTTATGTGGAAGCATTCTTGGGTAGTGTAGATTCTAAATTGTTCAAATCATGACCCCCGGGGGAAGGGCGGGGCAACAATGGGGAATCAAAGTTTTACATATAAATATATAGGAAAAATCTTGGAAAATCTTTTCTTACAGAAATGCTGAAACTTATTTCCTGGTATAGTGTAGATTCTAAATTAAATCATGACCCCCGGGGGGAAGGGTGGGGCTACAATAGGGAATCCAAGTTTTACATAGAAATATATAGAACAAATCTTTAAAAATCTTCTTCTCAAGAACCACCGGGCCTCAAAATCTGAAACTCATATGGAAGCATCCTCGGGTAGTATAGATATTAAATTGTTAAAATCATGACCCCCAGGGGTAGGGCGGATCCACAATGGGGGGATCAAAGTTTTACATAAAAATATATAGGAAAAATCTCTGAAAATCTTCTTCTCACGAACCACTGGGCCAGAAAAGCTGAAACTTATTTGCACATGGAAGGATCTTGGGGTAGTTGATTTCAAAATGTCTTAATTATGATCATATGGGGATACATAATGTATTACAAGGGGGAAATTTAAAGAACAGAATGGTCAAAGCTTCTCAGGTGAGCGATGTGGCCCATGGGCCTCTTGTTATATACCTTTTCAATAAACTCACACTAACATATTTAAATGCTTGATATAACTTTTTTTGAAGGACATGTAACGGTTGTTGGGAAGAGTACAAAAAAGTGCCTTTCTTATGGTGTGGCGTGCAAGTCTTGTAGAAAATGCCAGTATCGAAAGAGAGGAAGAGGTTTATGTAAATCTCACAGCTGTAGAAAAAACTGGAGCGGTTCAGCTAAAGGCATGGAACCTTTCCTAACCGTGAAGTGCATCAAGTCTTTGAAAGAAAAAGGCCTGGATGTACGAAAACTTATCATGGATGACGACAGCACTACATTTTTGAGAACTAAAAAGGCAGTACCAAACATTACAAAAAGTAGCGATAAAAACCACGTAGTCCGGAATTTGTCCAACGCATTATATAAGGTCAAAGAAACCCATGGAGGTCTTTCTGTGAAAACCATAAAATACTTCAAGAAATGTTTTGCGTATACAATTCAACAAAACAAAAATGACGTAGAGGGGATCCGAAAAAACCTTTATGCAACAGTTCCGCATGCATTCGGAGATCACAGTCAATGTAACTCCAGTTGGTGTGGATTCCTTAAAGATCCAAGCACTTACAGACATAAATCACTGCCCTCGGGAAAAGATCTTGTTGGAGAAAAACTAAGAGAAGCCCTGCAGGATGTTTTTCAGAAGCATGCTGAAAAAGCTGAAAAGTACATAGATCTTGGATCATCAAACGCAAAAAAAAATTTAAATCAGATGATAGCAAAGAAGACCCCTAAAGCTCAACTTTACTCAGGATCAGAGAGCCTTTCTTACAGAGTTGCCGCTGCTGTTGCCCAAAAAAACGAAGGTCACAAGTACATTTTGCAGGTAAAGCTGTTTTAATGTTTTAATAAAATGTATTGCAATGGGCGGATCATTTTCCCGTTTCATAAATGAAGAGGGTGGCTGACCGTTTTGTAATGATCAAATTAATCAAAGAGTAAAAACACCTATGTATACCCGTATGTAAATTATTCATGACAAAATATATTTTGAGTGTAAAAATTTAACAATCATTTTTTTTAAATCAAAAAGAAATAATCCATATTACAGCAGACATGAAATCTACAATATAAATGAATATCTTAAGCTGGGGGAAGATTTTGCATTATTTCTTTTTCTTCAAAAGGTTAATTCAGCATGCAACCTGTCTCCTGGGAAACAAACTGAAAAAAGACAAAACCTTCTGGATAAAAAAAAAGGTCCACAAAGCACCATTTCCAAGGTACCTACAAAGCCAAGGTAGAACGTCTTAAACTTCGGGAACAGAGGCAAACATCGGAGACAACAATGGAACTCTGCGAAGGCACTACATACGCTACAGATATAGAATTGCCAGCGACAAATGATGAGTTAGAGGATCTTATCACGGAAATTCCCATGTCTGAAAGACAACCATCGAAAATTTCACCTCTATCTCCTGAAACATCTAGTATCATTGTTGCTGATCTGGAAACCACTGGTTTAGGTAATTAATATATATAAATATTTAAAACTATCAAGGCAGGCAACTATTTTGTTTGCATGATTAACGTAAACTTTTTTACCAGCTTTAATTACTATAAATTTGGTAAAAAGTAGTGTTTTTTTTTCAGTGACAGATAGTTCCATCATCCAAATGTACGGAGGACACCTTCTCCAGTTTTATACGTCCTCAAAATGGTTATATCCCTAAAACGGTTTCAAAACTGACAGGCATCGAACTGCATGGTTTGACCATGTTCTCCGACATGGTACCGGTCCGATCCATGGGAGAAAAGGAGGCACTGTTAAAGTTTGTGGAGTGGATGAGAAAGTATGACCCCGTTCTCATCGTGGCTCACAATGCATGTTTTGATTCTCGGATCTTAATATCTGCATTCAACAGGCACGGAATCACCGATCATCTTAAAAGTATTGTTGGTTTTTCCGACTCCATTAAAGTTTTCAAAAAGGCATTCCCCAGTCAATCATCTTATAAGCTGCAGCATTTGGTTCAACAATTTGGTACAGACCTGCCACCGGTCCAAGCCCACAATGCTGTTAACGATGTTCTGGTACTCCGCCACATGTTGCTGAAAATACCCAGCGCTTCAGATTCTCTCCGACAATCTGCATTTTCTGTCGAGCATGTCCCACTTCAGATCAAAAAGGCGCAAAACAAACAAAAACATTTAGACGGCTATGACCAGTTGATAAGCCAAAATGTTTTGACGAAGACCCAGTGTTCAAGCTTAGCATCGCATGGACTGTCCGTGAAACACGTGCAACTTACATTTAATAGAGCAGGGGTAGATGGGCTTAAGGACGTACTGAAAGGGAAAATTAAAAAAATAAGTATTGCTGTTGAAAAACTAGCTCGGCACTTTTCACATGCAACATCCTAATTTAGAGTGAGTTAATATCAATGTAATGTATGGGTAGATACAAGGATATGAATCCTATTAATGGGATTAGCATGACGTTTTTCATTTTTGGATTTGTAATTTGATAAAATGCTTAAACGATATTTCAAGCTGTATGATGGTTACATGTATTTTTATGACATTATCAAACAAAACTTCTTTCGTATTCAGATAATAGAAAATATCTTCCAGCTATTATCAAATTGTCCACGTATTTAATATGTCAACTTGTAAAGTGCCTAAATGATAACCCCCCACCTTAATCCCGATCAAATATATTTTATATCTTTATACACTTTATTAAAATATATTAATACATAAGATTCTTTCTTTATTCACTTGATTTTATTTCTTGTTTCCTTTTGACGCAGTGTAAATCAGAAAATATACGCGACGTCAAGCATGACGTCGTGGGCGCTAGTAGCGTAATTCATTAAAAAATGTCTTTTTTCGCCAATCAAAAGTTACGATGTACATTTACATGTATTTATTTCAAATAATCTCGATGTGATTTGGGCAAAAAATCTGCACCATTTAAGAGATATTAATATTTTTTATTAAAAAAGTATTATCAGAAAAAGGGTTTAAAAAATACGTTTTCTCTATATAATTCATTAGAATAACTGAAAAGCTTGACAAAGCTGCATGAAAACGTGCAGACAATTTTTATCAATTTTCAGAAACTATAAAATGAAATCAGGGGATCCATGTAACAAATTTTCAGGGTATGCCCGCGACCTACGTTAAAATACCACAAAATGAATTTATCTGGTAATTTAACCACTAAGAAATCATTAAACTACTTAAAAACTTAAAAACGTACTACAGCGTGTTGTTTTGTCGCTAGTTAAATCCCACATAGCAAGTTATAAACAAGTCACTGATCGCAATACACTTGTCAATATGACGTCATTTCTTACAACGTGACGTAGTTTGTATGCAGTGAGAGACAGATCAAGTAATATTTTCTCAACAAAATATGTATTCTCTATTTAAATAAAATATAATTTTCAGATATTCTATGGGACAATAACTTGAATTTGATGTCTTCTTCGCTATTTTATTAATATATTTTCTGTACTTTTCGTATTTAATTGACACTGCCGTATATTTGTATCCAAGTACATCGGAGGGTAATGTGGGGGTCTTAATAAATCGATCTAGTGCAAGGGCATACACTCTATGGATCAAAGTAAGCTTTTACATTTCAACTATAGCGATCCTGATGAAATCTTAAAAACAATTTAATTATATCAATATTTCATGCCGCTGTCCAGCAAAAATATAGCATTCGGTCATACAAATATAATTTTAACAATGAAATTGCAGAATTTAGACAGGATCGCAGCATTTTTTAGAAATAACAATCCTTGTTGAAAATATTTATATCCTAAACTTAGAAAATTAACTTGGTTATGCCCTTGCACTAGTGACATTTATATGTAACATCAATACTTCAAGTCAATGTGCTATAATCGCGTGACTGCCGTATCACGTGACTAGTCTAAATATAAAATATAATCGTCCTCGATATGTAGTTATTAATCATAATTACAATTATCCGATATAAAAAATGTACTTAAAATAATCGCCATCCCGATTACGAATACATGTTTAGATACAAAATTTAGCCGATATTTCCATTGCGCACCTTAACTGTACTGCGGAATGTAAACAATTTAGTTTTTCCCATCCTGCATCGCTCTGTAGGCGCTTTATTTCATTGGTCAATTTCCCGAGGCGCCATTTTTGGAGGATCGAGAAGGACGAAGAAGAAGGTGTAAGCAGCTGGTAATTGTGAAAAAGTAAAAATGCGTTTCACCACCCAGTGTCTTTAAGACTGTGATAAATGCAATGGCCAACGATGAAGGATTAGTGTACTATATTTTTTTTACTCTTTACGGTAAATAGTAACAGTTGTAATATTTGGCAACAACAAATCTTCACTATCGGAGACAACTTTTGTTCTGACGCCATTTTGAACAGTTGGATACCTAATTTTTAAATTGTTAAGTGTATATATTGCAGAATAGAAAAGAGAGAGAGAGAAAAAAAAGATTTGAGACAGTGATATAGCTTAAAGGATACACCAAAGGCTTTTTTCAAGATTTTTGTCAATTTTGAGATTTTTGGCTAAGAAAACAATGCTAATCATTGCTTTTTAATGCATGAGAAATTCTTGCTGATTATTAAATGGTTTTCTAATTATTTAGATTATGGAGGCCCCAAAGGCACGGTGCATGTGCAGCGAGGAAAATGGGAACGTTTCGCCTTTTATCATGTTTTTTAAAATGTATGTTCTCTCTCTATATATAAATGAATACTTTTTTGGGAAATTAAAAAAAAAATAACCCCGCTCAAATTATCCGGATGATAATAGTTACACCGAACATGGTTTTTAGTTAAATTCAGACTGTAGAACATCCGGTTTGAATACATGTGTTTTTTGACTTTTCGGATAGCCAACTCTTGTTTTTTGGAACTTACGACTTGTGGCAAGGTATAAATTAAATATTTTTGGTTCAAAACTTTGATAAAAGCATCGATATTTTTACAAAAAATGTCTTCAATCTCAGCTTATCCGATTATTCATGAAGGATATTCTCATCAGAACAGTTGGACAGTTTGGGAAAAGATTGTAGCGAATAGCATAACCCTTAATCATATGCATGACGATATGGAGGAAAAATAAATAAAAAAGTGAATGTAGGTGAAAGCCTGTCCACTTTTCTGAAGAGATTAGGTTTGTTTTATTG
>NW_026926307.1:0-27406 GCF_032062105.1 Saccostrea cuccullata
AAGAAATATGATGCCGTCGAAGTCTGTTGCTTCACAGTTGAATTGGGAATTTTTAGTCACAGAATTGGGAAAAATTAACGATTTTTGAAATTGGGAATGATGCCGTTTATCGGTACCAGTTATATAAGGGAAAAAAACGCTGTAAATACCAAAAGAAGTAATTTAGAACAAAAAGGGAGACAACCCTTAGGGAAAAACAGTTTTGGAAAAATTGACCAATACAAATGATGCTTTCACAAATGCATGCCCACCTTTTGTACCAATCAATCCTTTAGATTTTTATGACAATGTCTAATTGAATCCACTATTGAATTCCCCTGCATGATTTTTTGAACTGCTGAAATATAAGGAGACATTATTAGGGGCTTAATACTGGACCTGGTCGCTCAAAAGTTAAGTTTAGCAAACAAAGTTCTAAAAAAAAAATTGATAATTTATAGAACATATTTATATGTTGTGCCCATTTCACCAACAATGGCTTTATTAGTGGTTTTTTTTTTAACAATTTCACCAAATTCCGGGAGGGGGTGTTTTGCATGGCTTATCTTGAGATGTAAGGAACTTTCAAGGTTAACACAAAGTTGTTAGCTGTATATTAGTGTTCTTATTGACTAAAACAAAAATCATGTTTTTTGCAGAGAGGAAAGTACAGATGCGTAAGTTTTTATTGTAGGATCTTTTTAAGTGTATACATGTATAAATAAAAAAAGATAAACTTACTATATTTTTATCTATGGTATCTAATGTCAACATTAATATACCTAGTATGCTTTTCCTAACATTTATACCTTCTTTTTTTTTTATACATATTTTCATTTGAGTTGGCTAATAATACACATATAGTAATGCTTTATTTCTGAGGTGATTGTGGCAATGAAGAATGTTCAATTAACCATCGCAAGAAATACTGAAATAACACAGTCACTTAAAAAAGCTGCGTAGATGTTGCTTTTTAAAACATAATTTTTTAACTGGTAGATCAAAAACTGCTGGGAAAAGCATGATAAATTTGGGAAGGGGATTAATCGGTTTTCCAACCAAATGACCAGTTGGTACATTTATAATTTATATATACATGTTGTGACCACTATTCAATATAGCATTGAAGAAGTAACCTTTGTAGCTGCACCTACTACTACTACCACTACTACGTGAGTCTATGGGTGTTTTTTTTTTGTGCGAGTTTGGAGCTGGTTTTGTTCAAAGAGATTTTTGACATGTAGCAAAGCTCTTAAGAAGGGGCAAGTTTACTGTCTGCGGATTCTTACTTTAGACAGCTATAGTGAATGTTTTATTTTGATGTGTAGATTTTTGTGTAAATATATAAGCTATTGCAATATTGAAGAACAATTTCAATTAACCACTGAATGCACAGGCTGAATTTATTTTTTGGTATAATGACTTGTAATGGGTAAAGTTTTACAATATATGCATAGTACATGTTTTACTAATTAGTTCTAATGTTTCCCTGATGAAAATCATTGATGTTAATGAAATTTCATTAAATTGGAAAAATGAAAAGGTTCATCTAAAGTTGGTATTAAAAAAAGTAATTTCATTTTAGCATTTCATTCAGTTCAATCTCTATTAGATAATAATTTTCAAAAATGCTTACTTCCATGAATAAATCTTAGGTCAGCCATTCTTTTCAAAGGAACAGGAACTTGCTTGCATTGAAATTTGGTTATTAAATGAAGTGTATATATGTATGAGTCTTGCAAAGCATCTGTTAGAAGCTTTAGCTGATACTTTGGGGTACACAAATTGAAATATATGTTTTTTGCTATGCAAATTATGAAATGTTTCAATATTTCTATAACAAGTAAACACAAGTTTATGATGTGGCATTTGATGAGTTTTATAGAAAAAATGGAATATTTGAATAAAAAGTTGATTTAAAATGATTAATTTCTTAATTAAAGGGAAGTCACTCCTAATGAGCAGACTGATCAGTAAGTTATGATTGGTGGATTTCTAGGGAGTAGACAGAGTGATGTCCCTTTAGTGTCCTATAGAAATGTGGTTTTATAGTTGTAGAATTGATGTTTACTGGCACTATTTACCTTTAATTTTAATGATGTGACATACAGTACAGCTCACGAGTTTTCCGCATAAAACACGGGGCACCGTGGACCGAGAACCCACGCTTTAGCGTGGGCCTTGAAAATAGTCGGCACCTTTGAAGTAGCGGTTTCAGCGCTCCGTGTAGCACGGTGTGTCCACGGTGCACCACGGTGTGTCCACAGAGTGTTGCGGTGTGTCTCCACCGTGTCGCACGGAGTTTATGACCAAGAAATCTTACTATTTTTTAAACTCACGAACATGTGTTACAAATTATAGTTTTATTTTAATATCCGATGTCAGCTAGCTTTGCGTGGCTTTTTTTTCCCTTGACGTCATTCCATTTTCCTCGCCTTAAAGTAATAAATAAATCGCCTAGCAGTGTCAAGACTGAATAATCCTATTTTTGCAACTCATTTTCAGATGCTTTTAATGCATCCAAAGTATGTTTTCGTGACAGGAAATCGCTTCAAACTTGAACGCACACAGCCAACTGGTCAGGTAACATGCTTTAGGCTGTTTATGGATTATAGTGAAGTCTGAGTCTATTAAATAAATATATTACGTGAACACATCATTGTATTGCATTGATTATGCAAAAGGTGGTCTATAATAAAGTAGTTTAAATCAAGATCATTTTATATTCGATGATAAAAGTTAAAAAAAAAAAAAGTTAAAACAAATGTTAATTTTTTCTGTTTTATCTTTGTTTCTGTTTTTTTATGTGTATGTAAGGGTGTGTGTGTGTGTGAGTGTAAAACCACTCTGTTGGTAGATTATTTTTTTCAAATTAATTTTTTTTGATACCTCCCCCCTAATTACTTCTGAAATATACAAACACAAATCTGGAAAATATCCATACCCAAAACCAATAATAATTCTTGCGTATGTAATTCCTAGAATCACATATTTAATCTCTTACACTGTTACTGTCCGCATTATTCTTTTGAAATAATGTACATCTTTTAGCTGATTCTCGAATCTGGATTTTCTGGAACCCCACCTGAAAGTGTTATTTTAATTCAAATATATGTAAAACTATGACCTTTTATATAATCATCATTTGTCTAATGCATACTCCTGAAACAAAACTTTGATAGAAATTAATATCAATGTTCTTTCCAATTAGAGTATCGGTAGACGTTCACATGGATCTAGTTTCTTTTCAAATTAAAATGGGGGGGGGGGGGGTACGTGCGAATTAAATGTAGAACGATGAACACGTCCTTATTTATTTTACTTAAGTAGAACACACAATTTATACTGTCGTGTTTAGTTTGTACTCATTTTTATCTGTTTAGGAAAAAAAATTAATAAATTTAATTAAAGTAAACATAATAAATTAACTTAATAAATCGACATTTCATAGCTTTGTTCGGTATCGAAACCAGTATCATGATTTTACAGTAACACTGTGCTTCTTATTCGTCAAAAATTATTCAAGTCGTTTAGCTGGTATCCAGCCGAATTACATAAACAATCAAAATAAAATAGTAAACTTTGTGAAGCACCTGTGTTTAAAAGAAATTGTCTGAGGCGATCCGAGTGTGTACGGTAGCGGGTAAAGAGGACAATAGGTGTCACTGCAGCATTACACAGAAGACCATTCGCCGGATTTCACAGGAAGTTAGTTACGCAACATTACGGCGACAGGTAGACTCTTCTTCAAGACAGACTGAATTTGAGAAATTCAACACCAACACATCCGTAAAATGCAATCTACAAACCTTCAACTTCTTCTTACATTAAATAAATATATTTTTTTAATATACCGACGTAAGAAAAAATTAACTATTAATGAAAAAAGAAGATTGATGTAAAAACCAACCGGGGAAAGGCACAAATTGTTTAAAGATGTAAGCAAAAATAAATATGAGAAGGGATACATTACATCCAAAGTTTTGTAAAAATTACTGATTCCTTATATTTTTTGTCAAGTCGTGATAGTGTGTGTGTGGTGGGACAGTTGAGTGAGGAACTTGTTTGATTATCAAATCAAGTAAAAAATATTTCATAGTTTATTTCCTCAACTTTTTATCAATAATTAAGAATAAAAATCAAACAAAATTTATATGCAGAATATTATGACAGTAAAAAAAAAACAGCTGGAGTTTAAATATATTTTAAACTTTGCCTTGGTCGATATTGATTTTTTGGAGAGAGAGAGAGAGAGAAAAAGAAAGAGAGGAGTGAGCGAAAGAGAGAGATGAATGGTTACTCAACACGGAAGATAATGGGCACCTACAGTTAGCGAATAATCTTACTCTTATGAAAAGGAAAGATGTTAATGAAACATAAATCAAATTAATAATGATTACGGGTATAAATTGATCAAATGGACAAAGAAATTTGCATCATTCACAAAACTTGCACATTTTTATAAAATTCATATTTAAGTACCGGTGTACTATATACTTTTTCGTGTAACGTGTGTGTAAGGGGGGGGGGGGTTATACATGTATGCTAGAGGGTTCGGAATAAATATTTTTGAGCACTGGCTCGACTGACTAATGACTTCCAATTTCACTACTTCGTAAAATAGTTTACCAGACAAGTCCACCCTCTACCTTTTTATTACGTTAACATCATAACACCCCCTACGCCTACCTCCTTTAATGAGATGAAATTTAATTTCAGCACATAAAATTAAATTAATTCCAATTCACCGATAGCTACAGGAGGAAATTGGAAGTTATGAAACATGTTATATTTTTGTTAAAATTGAATCATGATTAAAAAAATACTTTAAAATTAAGTTCAAAAACTAATAAATAGTGATCCAACCCCCTCGGCAAATTGAATGTGAATTTAGAGAGAGAGAGAGAGAGAAGAAAAATATTGGAGAAAAATGGTGCTACTGCTAATATTAGTCTTACCGCTGACCTAGTAAATATAAATATTTTACTTAAGATTACTATAATTGCTATAGTGCATGAATTTTTATTACTAGTCTGATAATTATTTATTAGTCTCGGACTTACAGATATCGAGTACTTATGAACCCTGCGTCATCGATCAACCAACCATTCATTTAGATATAATGTTTTAAGTGACAAAATTAACAAGGCATAGTACAAGTTTAGATATTGAGCACTGCACTGTTCAATAGGGGAACTCCAGTATGAGCAAATGAAACCGGAAATCTTAAACAGGGGTAACAGGGGTAGCGGACAGTATATAGGGAACTTATATATAGTGAGCTAGCTTTTCTGGTGATGCGGTAGAGTCTCCCTCTATTTCAGGCAAGTTAAGCAACGGCAAGCCTGTTTAACCCTTGGATGGGTGACAGCTTCACGTAACATTAATTATATGACTTGTACAGATATGATTAATTAATTTTAATTCTTTAATTGAACCGAGATAGATATATTCAACACATAAATTTAAACTTGATTTACGCATAGTTAATTTCAATTCATATTCTGAATTATTTTAAAGATAATACTAATATTTAGATTAAAAAAATAATTGCCAGGGATTTTTTTTCAAGCATTAAAATAAGACTGTTTTTAAATACAAAGTATAACACATAGTCATTTTCACACCACTGCAACCTCCCCGAGAGCGAAAACAATAGGGACAGTAATTATCAAAAAAGTACATTTCCAAACATGAAAATTCTGCTTTTATTTCTGAAGGGGGGGGGGCTAAACCTACGAAGCAATATTCAATGTCTCCTCTAAGTATATATTTGGGAAAAAAGTGGGGGACCCCCCCCCCCCCCCCCCCCCCCCCCCCGGTTCCGACGCCTATGTCATATTTTCATAATCGACAAAAAAAAAAAACTTGCAACTAATGCATGGTCAAACACTGATTCACAACCAACGAATACTCAGTGAGATATTTTAGTAGTAATGTTTTAATATTTTCCTGCGTAAGGTGTTTATAAAATACATGTATACAGCATAGGTGTCGGGACCTGGGGCTAAGAGTGGGAAGGTCATGGCCAAGAGGAAATAACAGTATTCCTTTTGTGGTCTTAGATTTTTTGCGTTTATTCCTTGTTTATGTGGACTTTTTGTATGTAGATTATGATTATTTACTTCAATGTATTTTTCACATTACTTTTTGGGGAAAACTGCGTAAAATTTGATAATTCCATCGCGACCAAGTAGCAAAGCAGCGTGGCATGTGCATCTACACTCGTCGGACTTCTATAGCATAATACATTTATTTAATATTTGTGAAGATGGGTTGTATAGGGAGTAACGTTGATGAACGGGATATATGGTGGACAATGCCTTTCTACAAGAAGTGTTCAGATCCATGACCGATATATATACCTCAGTTGATTGACAGGTGGAGCACGTGGATGTAAATTAAGAAATTGGAAATTTAATTGTTTCGGGTTTTCAAGGTTAATTTTCACGATTTTGTTATCTGTTCAGAAATCCAGTTTTTACCGGTGAAGTAGTGTTCTACAGAAATCATTTAATAAATCTTGTTAAATTACACGTAAAATCGAACAAAATATGTAAATCGAATTTTCTTGATAGTGATAAATTAATAGTGAAGAATTACAAGTACGTTTAATTACATTAAAAAAATTTACCGGCAGACCGTGTATGTTCTTATCTGTAAATATTAAATAAGCATTATTTTTTCACAATTCAAAAAGAATTGTTTCTACATATCTTGAACTAAGTATCGAAAATACAATCTGTTTATAATCTAAATATTTTTTAAGTTGCTGCAGCATGTATCGTTTACTCATTATTTGGTTTTTTTATGAATGAAAAGCAGTACATGTTGATGTCAATTCGACAACCATTGTGTTTTTATTACACACAGGCCAAAGACACTCGTTTTAAAAAGGTCATTATAAATCTCTACATATTGAAAGAGTTATTGCCACGATAAAATTATTTGAGAAAATTATTTTGAGAACTCTGAAGATTTAATAGCGTTTTCATATTTCAGGCAAACGGACTACTATTTAATCTTGAAAAAAAAATAGGAAACTAAAGGTTTGTTTCATTAAATAGACTTAAAAGCAGAATTGCAACATCGTTACCTATTCCTTCATCTAAAATTTACATGCATGTTTTAACTTCTAAACATTAAAAGCGATATATTTCTAACTTTCTTTAATAGACACGGTGTAACACGGGCACCGACACGGTGCAACACGGAGGGTATAATGGTCGAGCTTCCTGGACACGGAGGGACACGGTGGACTTCTTGTATATTGAGAATATACACACACCGTGGCACACCGTGTACACGGTGTAACACAGAGCATTTCACGCGGTGTTTCTTCCACCGGGCGTTGCGGAAAACTCGTGAGCTGTACTGTAGTTATATACTAGTAAAGAAGACATTTTAAAAAAAGATTGAAGAGGATTTTGTTGTATGAGACTAGTTCAACACTGGTAACATTTTTCTGTGCTGTGGTTTACTCATTAGAGAAATTAGGATACTCAGTATAGAAGCATGATTGAAATTTTACGCTAGTGTGCCAAAAGATTTAGGGGAATGGTTTCAACTGAATAGACCTATTGCATGATCGATAATTGATTTCTGATATTTTGAATATACATGTATTATTATGTATTTAAAAGTTTTATTATTGTAAAATTTCAGAGGCTCAGAGAATGAAGCCCAAAGAGCCATGGAAGTAAGTCTGCACTTCGTATATGTTTTGTAAATTTTTAAGTTACTTGAAACAATCGATCATAAGATATACTTTCTTAAAAGAACATGTCAAGTGAATCATTTAACTTTTTTTTTTCTTGATAGACATTGAGCAGATAATTTTAAGTTACATGCTTGTTTATGATGGACGTGGATCCCTCTTCTGAAATTGTGAATCAGGGCTTAATATAATTGACCCACTGGTCTGGGACCAGTTAATTTTTACTCTGGACTTGTACATTGTAAGGGGATGTACCCAAAACAAAACAAAATTTTCTAGCCCTGTGAAATTTTAAGTCTGTAGATTCGCATATAGTTTAAAGTTTTCTAAGTACCAAGACACCTTTATATTAGGAAGCAGCCAGAAGAAAGGCAGAAAAGGTGGCCCAGGAGATAGCGGAGTTTGAGGAGCAGAGGAAGGAGGAGAGAGAGAAGGAACAGCAGGAGATCCAGGCTCTCAGAGAGAAAAGAGTAAGGAGCACAAGCTTCACTAATACAGAAAACTGAATGTTTCAAACACAAAATTGTCCATTATTATATCAAAAATGTTTATACACTGTTTTATTCTTTATGTAAATCTTTTGTTTTGATTAAAATATGTTGCAGTAGATCTGATATATTGAGAAATTTGAAAAAAAAAATAGTTTTATCCGTATATTAAAAAAAAATGATGGTTCAAGGCCATTTACCATTCCCTAAAATTCATAATTCTTATTTAATTTTCATTTTACACCTGTTCATTATTATGTGCATATTTGTCTTCAGGAACAACGTAGAAGAGAGAGAGAAGAGGAGGAAAAAAGACTGGCTGAGATGAGGATACAAGAAGAGGCCAGGAGGAAGGCCGAGGAGGTGTGTATACTGAGATAAAGGGCTGAGGAGGTGTGTATGGGGGGGGGGCAGATAGGGGAGCAGGAGGTCCATATACAGGGAAAAGAGGGGGAGGGAGGCCTAGAAGTTGTGTATAGGGGATGAACAGACAGGAGCAAACAGAGAAACAGGGATGGGGGGGGGCAGGAGGAAAGCTGAGGAGATGAGTATAGAGGGAGCAGGAGAAATGCAAGAGAGGCCTGTATTCAGGGATAGGAGGGGAGACCAAGGAGGTGTGTATAGGGGTAATAAAGAGATAGAGAGAACAGGAGAAATGGAATGGAGGCCCGTATGCAGGGGGGGGGGGGTAGTAGGTCTGTATACAGTAATAGAGGGGGCAAGAGGAACTCAATGAGGTCTGTATACAGAGATAGATGGACAGGACAGGTCTGTACAGAGAAAAAGGAACAAGGGGAAATGGAGAGGTCTGTAGACCTAGATAGAAGGATGAAGGCAGAGGAGGTTTGTAAAACAGGGATGGGAGTGGAAGGGGGGGGGGCAAATCTTCAGAGCTGAGGACACATTGCTATGAAAAATCAAAGGAATTTAACAGGAAAATGAGGGAAGATGCAACTATGATAAGTACAAGCAAATCCAGGAATTAAGGGTATGGAAGCCTTTTTCATGATAAATAGAATATATGTACATGCAGGGCAGGGAAACAAACTTTGGAAATAAGGGTACAAAAAGAGGTTATGGGAGGGGATAAACTAAGATAAGTGTAATATTATCTGGAGAGAAAATTTCAGAAAGTGTGTACAGTAGTAACACAGAGGAGATCTGTGTAGATGGTAAGGGAGCAAGAAGATTTGTAAAGATTATGGGCACAAGAAAGAGTGCTTTGTTTGGATATTTTTTGTATACTTTTGTCCCCTCTTTTCAAAGTTCATGTATCTGCAACATCTTGAAATGACATCATATTTATTTTACAGGAGGAGAAAAAGAAGAAGAAGCTAGAAGAAGAACAGAAGAGAAAAGAGGAACGCGAGAGGAAACGCCGGGAACAGGAAATCCTGATAAAGAACATGCGTAAACCTAACTTTGTCATCACTAAACACGCTGATGGAGAGCATCAGGGAGAGGTAGGAATCGGGGTCTCTTAACGAGTCATCGGGAATTAACGGACAAGGAATTCTCTCAATTTTCACAAACCATTCAATTATGCTGTCTTACTTTTAAAACTATGTCACATATTCAGTACATTCAAATTTGATTTCAAACTTAAATGTTTATTTTAATTCCCTACATTTGATGGTTTGAAAAACTTTTATTATAATTCATTAGTTGTTCCTCCACTCAGTGCAAACTGCACATAGACAGTTTCATCAAGCAGTGGAGTGATCACCCTGTATTGTTAGCTTAAAGTTGTTAAAATATTTTAAATTGTCCAACTTTCACTTTCTTATAGAAGCAAGAGGTGGGTTGATTTATTAGATTTTTATATCTGATCCCCCTTTTTCAATCCTTGCACTGGAGTTTTCAGCCATGTTTCCCTTCCTCAGTAACCGTTATTGGTTACTGGAGAAAATTGTAGATCATCAAAATACACATGTAGGAATGGAATTGCATGCGGACTGTCTTAAAAGACAAATTAGAAATAGAAAGAATATATTATTAGATTATGATGAAAGTTACCCCTGCAGAGTTTCTAATAATAAGTTTGTCTATTGCTCTCAAATTAACACTAAGTCTTATTAAAATTGCAGTGTTGTTTTATACAGTAAAACACAGTTACAAGGATGTCATTTAGACCTCAGATTTTGCTTCCCTTTGACCAAGTGTCCTTATATATCTATAGAGTCATAGAGAAAAGTCATCCACAGGATTCATTTAAAGTTTTATATAGCATAGTTTCCCTATAAACACTATTATAGGTTCTTTATAACTGAGTTTTACTGTACATGTAGATGTTTAAGATTAAATATTCCAGTTAATAATTAGAACTATTTAAACATAGACAGTGGATTTTCCAATTCATAAGGAGAATACAAATTTGATATATATGGTTTATAATGCTGGAATGTTTATCTTTATCTAGTTAGTCCTTTTTATTATGCGCCCGAATTTTTTCGGGGCGCATATTGTTTTTGTCCTGTCTGTTTGTCTGTTTGTCTCTTTATCTGTTTATCTGTTTATCTGTTTGTCTGTCTGTCTGTTGTCAACTTTAACCTTCGCCAAAACTTTTGAACCGTAGGAGATAGAGACTTCATATTTGGTATGCATACTTGTCTAATAAAGTTCTTTCAAATGACATCAAGGTCAATGACCTTGTGACCTTGACTGTGACCTATATGCTAAAAATAGGTTTTTCAACTGTTTGTCATAACTTTTGAACCATAAGAGATAGAGACTTCATATTTGGTATGTATACTCCACCAATCAAGCTCTTTTATATGTCACCAAGTTCAATGACCTTGTGACCTTGACTGTGACATATGCTAAAAATAGCCTTTTCCACTTTTTGCCATAACTTTTGAACCATAGGAGATAGGGACTTCAAATTTAGTATGCATACTCCACTAATAAAGTTCTTTCAAACAACACCAAGGTCAATGACCATGTGACCTTGACTGTGACCTTTATGCTAAAAATAGTTTTTTCCACTTTTTGCCATAACTTTTGAACCATAGGAGATAGGGACTTTATATTTAGTATGCATACCCCACTAATTAAGTTCTTACAAACAAGACCAAGGTCAATGACCTTGTGACCTTGACTGTGACCTATATAGAAAAAATAGCTTTTTCGAACTTTGTTGACGCTGGGCGCATAGTGTTTCACAAACACATCTTGTTTATTTTATTGTTTTCCCCCCTCAAGATTGAATTGAAAATCCTAAAAATTCAAAATATTTAGAATAATTAACTCTTTCAGCTTTTGCCTTTAATGTTTTATGTTTCAATACCCATGCACATTTCTGGTAATTTTTTGCTGATTAGTTTGGCATGAAAAATATATACTTTTAAAAAAGTAAAATGACTAAAATCTATATTGTAAAAACTTGTGGTTTTCTAATAACATTTTGATTGATTATTATAGAGACCTGATCAAATAACAAACAATGCTTTTGATACCTTTATTGCTGATTAATTTTTTCTTCTCGTAATAACTGACATTTAATGTATATATTTGTATGTATGTAGTTTTTTGCTTCTTCACTCATTTTTTAACCAAAAGAAAAACTAAGGAACTAATTCCATCTTTAGCTTCTGTAGAAGAATAAGTAAATAAAGTGTGACTTTTGTGATATTTTCATCTAGGAAAATGAGGAGGGGGAGGTACAGAAATCTAAGGAGCAGCTGGAAGCTGAGAAGAGGGCGTTCCTGACCCAGAAGGTCAAGCCCCTCCCAGACCTCTCTGGACTGGACGTGGAAAAACTGGCAGAACAAGCCAAGGAGCTTCACAAGGAAATCTTCCGCCTCATGAACGAAAAGTATGACGTGGAGGAGAAATTCAAGAGACAGCAGTATGACGTAAGTCTGGAAAATTACCTGTGGTATCAAACTGAAAGTAGGAAGCTAAAGGAGAAAGTCACATTATATGATTTATACTTGAAATTGGATATATAGCAGAAAATTAACTGAACATACAATATGGTATCATGCTAAAAATGAACATCTTTGAAGAAAGTTACATTATTGCATTATACTAACAATATGCATCCATAGAAGAAAGTAACATTATACTGAAGAGGAAAATAATGTGTTTTACTGAAAAAGAAAGTAACAATATGTTACTGTGTATACTTTAAAAGGCATTTTTAGCATGAAGTCATGCTATTATATTAGAATACAAACTGTAATGTGTATTATTTGAAGACAAATTGATGTGGGAGTTGTCCCCCTTACAATGAGTTATTAATTTTTTTTGAACAGATGATTGAACTTGCAGAGAGAGCACGGCAAATGAGCAAAGGGTAAGATCAATCTGATCCATTTTGTTTATTAATATTATGTCTATACAGCTGTTTTAAGTTTTTTGTTATTATGATATTTTTTTAATATAATTGGAAAAATGACATTTATTTTCTTATTCCCACACCTTCAGAAAAGGAAGAAAAGGAATATCATCTGCACAGGTTGATGAATCGTAAGTGTCTTTTGAAGAATGCAAAGAAAAAGAGAAAAAAGAGCATAAAGCTATTTTCTAAAAAATATACAAATAAACAGAATAATTCAATAATGTAGATCAATATTGTTCATACTTAAATGATAGAATTTTAGAAGTTCCATTTCATTTTAATTTCCTTTGTTACAGCTTTGACAGATTAGCAGACAAATTTACCGGTGCCCCAGTAAGTCTCATTATTTTAATTTATTCATTTTAATATTCAACATTTAACATCTAATGTGGGTTAACAACCAAAATCTTAAAAGAAAATTTGACATGTTCAAAGTATATATGAATGAACAGTTTACCTTAATAAATTTTTACTTTCTAATACTGTATACTGGGTTATTTTTGCCACGTGTTATTTTCGCCCTCTGACACTTGAAAATAATTTTGTCCTGTTTTAAATTCACCCAGTCAGGGTTTTGTTTAAGAAATCATACTGTATTCTTTGAATTGGCCCTGTTTTAAATTCGCCCAAAGAAATATAGGGTCAAAGAGGCAAAAATAAAACGGGGGCGAAATTTTCCCTGTATACAGTATACAGTGTATTTTGTAAACAGGATTGATTAAAACAACCAAAAAGAAAACCAAAAAAGACAGTCCTGGATGGTAAATGTTCTTTGTAAGCTCACCTGAGCCAAAGGTTTTAGTGAGCCTTTTGGATCAAAATTTGTACGTTATTTGTCCCTGTCATCCTCCTTGATGTTGTAAACATCAAATATTCAAAAGATAATCTCAAAAATCCTCCTCAAGAACAAAAAAGACCTGATTTGTCAATCTATGTGAAAGCAGTCCCAATTAGTGCAGATTTTATTTTGTTCAAATCATGACTAGGTAGTCATGGGGTAGGATGGGTCAACAATTAATGATAAATGTTTTACATGAAATATATTGAATTTTATTTAATCTTCTCAAGAACAGAAAAACTATGATTATTAGTCATGTCAATATGACAGCATCCTCAGGTAGTAGAGATTCAATTTGTTCAAATATTGCCCCCCTAGGGCGGGGCCACATCAGGGGATCAAAGTTTTTTATTGAAAAAAAATTGATGATTCGATCAGAACATCAGGACTCTATATACTGTGACGCAAGTTAGGGTTGTGGCCCATGGACCTCTTATATAGAGAACCCAGATCTTGAGTCGAATAATAATTTCACGTTGATTTTTTTTTTCTACCTCAGCCCAAGATCCAGTTGTGCAGCAAGTATGAGCGTCACACAGACCATCGGTCCTACGGACAACGATTACAATTATTTGAAGAAATCAGTAAACCCATCGAACCTTTTGTCCCCGGCCAACATAAAAAAGAGGATGAAGAAGGAGGAGAAGGGGAGGAAGACGCCGGGCAGGAGGAGGGAGGGGAAGAGTAGCTCATAACCCCCCCATGTATCCCGTTAGCCTAGGTATCAACAGGTAAATTACACCCCACACCCTCTCTTGTAGTGTAAATGTTAACCCCATCATGTAAGCTTCAAGTCTAGCCCACCTCCCCTAATGTAAGCTGCTAGCCTAGAACTCAACAATATTCCCACCACCCCAAATTAAGCTTTTAAAACATATTCCATCTAAACAATCACCATCAAACAAATAATTAAAAATACACATTGTATGTAATTTTGTTTTCTTGAAGAATTTTCCTACTTTTTCCTACTTTATATAATATATATCTCTTTTTTTAACTGCAGATTAAGCGATTATTTAAAAGAAGCATTTTAGATGGAAGAAGAGACATCTCCATGACAACATTTCAGCTTAGAACGTTTTGGCAACCATAGGAAGAAATAGCTATTGATAATTTAACTTGATGATGAATAGCTGCCTTAATTCGTTTTTAATCTCTTCATGTCCTAGGCTTTCATTCTTAGCTTTGTAAATTTCGTTTTATTTATAAAAATATTACTTTGCATGATTGTTTCAAAGGATTTCTTTCATTTATATTTAGAAATCCTTTCAAATGATGGTAAAAGACATAAATAGTCTTGATATCGACCATTTCCCAGAAAATAGAATTGTTTTTCTTTGGGAGGAATTGTCTTTGTGGTTGGAGATGTCATCAATAATAAATATTGTAAACAGTCACCATGGTGACAGAGACTGGGGTAAAAGGAGCATTATACTGAGATTTTCTTCCACTGAAAACAGTTCAGGCAATAGATATACTATTGCTTACGTATATATCCAAGACTATGTGTGATACGATAGTCCTATAGACGAAGTAAATAAAGTTGGCCAAATCCTATTCCACGTGTTGTCTGTCTGGGTTATCTCCCTTTGAATGCATTCATTGTGTATACTTACCGAGGAAATTTTCGACCATGTCTCCTCAATTAAGTGCTCATTAACGATTTATTCGACTAAATATACAAAGGGTTTATGTTTTTATACCCCCGCAAACGAAGTTTAGGGGGGTATATTGGAAACACCATGTCCGTCTGTCCGTCTGTCTGTCTGTCTGTAGACAAGATTTTGTCCGGACCGTTTCTCAGAAACTGTTGGATGGATTTGTCTGAAAATTTATACACTTATTATTCACCATATGAAGGTGTGCACCTGGGATTTTCATCATGATTGGATGATTTTTCTGCATTTTACAGGCGTTTTTTCTTTTTTATTTTTTGATTTTGTTTGGCTCATAACTAGAAAACTATTAGACTTACAATCATCAAACTTGGACAATTTATGCATCTTGGGTAGACGGTGTGTCACGACCTATTTCAAGGTCACTGTGACCTTTAATTTAAGTGATTTTTTAAAAAAAACTAAGTCTTTAAAATTTTAAATTTCATAATCCTAAAAAATGTAAAAATATAGTTGTATCCTTATTAAAAAATGCTAAATTAAGTAAAAACTTATTTTTTATCATATACTTTACAGCAAATTCTGTAACAAATGTTAATGATTTGAAAGGAATTCAGTTTGTCCCATGGGCATAATTATCAAGCACTGGTCAAGGAGAATTTTTGATAGCAGAAATGTGCATGTCAAATTAGAGAGAAATTAATGAGTTCATTGTCGGGAGTTAACTGGCAAGAGCATCTCTAGATCTAATCTTAATTTATCTCTTGGGAGTTGGGCAAAAAGAAATGGCCTTATAGTTGCTTGTGTTAATTAAGAGTTCTTGATGGCTGTAGTTCAGATAAAGATCTTTCAATTGGTGTAATTTAATTAAAACAAATTGATGTTTTAGTGTATGATTAAAACTGAATTAGTATTGTATAATATAATTAAAATTTAATTATACATGTGTTCATTGAAAAAAAATTACATTTCAATTTTTATATATTTGCAACAAATTGCAGTCATGTCTCACTTAGAATTTCATAGTCCAAAGAATAATTAATTTTTGATTTTTTTTTATTAGACTGTAGCATTTCCATTATTTCATAAAATATGCAATAAACAATTTAAAGCTGCAGAAGGATATTTGTTAAGCTCTAACACAGCCAGTTTAGAATTATATGATATATTATTTGTTTTAATTAATCCCTACACTGTAAGTCTCTTAGAGATGTATGTACAATATTTTAAACATGATAAGAAATGGAAATTAGATCATTGAAATCTGTGTCAATCTGTTAATCAAGGTTACTTAATTTTCTTTCACCCTAACCAATTTATGATTATCGAACAATATTTGATGGGCGTATCATGCTGTGGCAAGGCACTTTATTAGACAATAGTGAATACCTCTTACTAGATCCATAAAATATTTCTGAATTGGCACCTACTCTGAAAAACCCAGCGGGGGTATTTGTCCCTATTGGACAGTTCTAGTTTTTAAAGGGGGGGGGGGGGGGGTTAGAGAGAGTGATTGAATTAAAAATAAATTGTTTACATTCGTCTTTGTACCCAAAACAGATATAAGAAAGGGTGCTTTCTATATTGAACGTTATCCATTGAAATGCATTAATTCAAGATTGGAAAAAATCACATTTTACAAATATAAACAAAAAGAGAGATAATTTATTGAGTTATTTGCAAAAATCCACTGAAATTTTTAGCTCACCCAAACAAATGTGAACATAGCATGTGCTATGATCTCAATATTGGCTTCAAGGGAATATTTTCTTCAAAGGCATAAATCCTCCTTGGACAAAACTTCTATATTTTATGCGTCTAATAGATGATCTGTATTTCCAGATAAAAGACCAATGTAAGGTCCATTCTAAATACTGATAAAATGTAGAAATTTTAATTTTTGGGGTGTTTAATGACATTCATATCGACCAAATATGCATATACATGTATGATGAAGCATTTTGGGATGCAAAAAACTGAATAGGAGGTCCATTCCTAAGTACCTGACTTGGGGATGACGCATATATTGAGACATATTTCTAGTTGAAACAGACCCGTCTTAGTAATTGTGCAATGAAAGACAAAATGTTACTTTACTATTATTATGTTCCCCAAACGAAGTTGGGGAACATATTGTTTTTACTCTGTTTCTTATTATTATTAAGGTCTTCCGTTTCCAACGGAAGACCTTATTGTTTTCGTTCGGTTTCTTTTTCCCTATTATTAAGGTCTTCCGTCTTCAGCGGAAGACCTTACTGTTATTCTTAGGTTTCTTTTCCACTATTTTTATTATTATTATTATTATTATTATTGTTTTTTTTCTTACCGATTTTGTGCACGCGAGTTCTCGAAAACGGCTCGCTCGATTTTCATGAAACTTTCAGGACTGATAGGGCATGGAAAAAACTAGATATATATTTTTTTGTTTTGATGACGTCACTTCCGGTTTTGAGATTTCCGCGTTTTAGTGATTTTCAGAGGGTCACTTTGTCCGGCAGTTTTCTCAAAAACCACTTCACACAGGAGCATGAAATTTTTAGTGATGCTAGAGCAACCTTTGGAGAAGTGAATTTCGTATATCACAACCACCGGAAGTACGAAGTGCCGACGCTCGCTATGGCCCGAAAATAGTCCTATCAAGAATTTCAAAAATTTTAACGCATTTTCTACGATAACTTTTTACCTAGAAATATTTTGTTAAAGCATGTAGAACAAAAGAAGTGTAGAATTCAAAGATCTTTCAAATGACATCTCGAAAAAAGGGCTGGCCTTTAAAATTAAGGGCCTAGAGGGGCCGAAAGTTTTTCCTTTTTATCTCAAAAACTATTGAGAATTTGTAACGCGTCAAAGAAGCAAAGTTGTTCAAAATATCAAGTTAAATCTATTGAAGTCGTCAAAATATGTCCGGCGTCGTCACTTCCGGCCAAACCGGAAGTAGTCGAAAAACTCGTATATTTGCCGTTCTTGACAAGTTTTTGGGTTACATTTGTCCCTGGGAGCATAAAAAGTAATTTTTCCGTCCGTCGTCGTCGTCACTTCCGGTCAAACCGGAAGTAGCAAAAAAATGGCTTATTATGAAGGTTTTGATGCAAAATTGAAATTATAAAGTCACTGGAGACTACTTAGCTCATTGCTTTTTTTTTGTTCCGGCACTTCCGGTCAAAACCGGACGGAAGACCTACTCGTTGCTTTGCAACGAGCTTTGCTCTAGTTATTATTATTATTATTTTTTTTTTCTTACCGATTTTTGTGCACGCCAGTTCTCGGAAACGGCTCGGTCGATTTTCACGAAACTTTCAGATCTGATAGATATTGGTCTGAACCTTATTGGAAATTTTTTATATGTACGTCGTCACTTCCGGTCGTGAGATATGGACGATTTACTGATTTTAAGAGGGTCAGCTTGTCCGGGCAATCACTAAAAAACGAATGAAGATATTGACTTGAGATTTTCAGTGAAGGTAGAGGAAGGATTGCTAAATTGCTTTTTTGAGTCTATATCTTTCCAGCGCAGAAGGCGTTGAAGCTCACCTGAGCTCGTTATAAATATTATTTTTCTGACCATCAAATTTTTTGTACGTGATTTCTCGAACGACTACTGGATGGATTTTTATGAAATTTGCAGGAACTATGTGTTGCTATCTGCAGTTATTATATCCTGGAGATTTTTTGAAAATTCCTTTCTGGTGCCAAGTTACGGACAATTTTCTGATTTTAAATTGACATTTTGTTTGCGGATAATCTAAAGAACGGTAAAAGATATCACTGTGAAACTTTCAGGGATTATAGATCGTGATAAGAACTATCCAAGACGCGATCTTTTGTACGTCGTCTCTACTTCCTGTCGTAACGGCATGCAAATAAAAAAAGTCAAATTTTTGAACTTTTTTGTTTTTCAATATTTTTTAATCATATTTCTATGGTTGATAGATACATTTCTCGTTAGGCTGAATATATAATTTGTTTGTAAATTGATGAATTCGAACTCGAGATATTAACATTCAAAAGTCTGAAGCGTGATCTTAATGGCGGCGGTCTCTGTCAATTCCGACATTTCGCAATAGGGGTTTACAGAGGCAGCCGAGCGTTTGCTTGAACGAAAGTAACATAAAGAGCAATGAAATGTGTAGGGATACTTGGATTGTCACGTCGTAGGTTCGTTGCAATTCGGTGTCAAACTACATTTATTATCCAAGGTCTACTTACAAGTCTTCTTTAATTGGTTTTGGTTGTTTCTCAAAGTAGAAATAGAAAAGAATTAATGTGCAAATGAAGTACAATATCTATATCTTTTGTTTTGCATCACGGTAACACCTAGCCTAAATCAATGTTATAATTAATAGTTTCTCAAGAATGTAGTAAGTAAAAAACGTGACCACTGTTTTCTAATGCACACTTGTGTCATATAAAATCAATAGAAAAGACAACTGTCACAATAAGAACATGTTTTATTTTAAAAGATAATTTTTCAAAGACCGTTTAATTGACCTATATAAACATTTTATTTTCTCAATGCAAGTTATTGAACATAATGGAATCTTATTTCTTGACCCTCGTAGGGCGATCGAGGCATTTTTTTTCGGTGAAACATACCACCTTTTTCATGAAAGTGTAAGTAATCGGAATAGTCAACTTTCGTGAGTGAAAATTGAAAAATTAGCCATTCATAGCTGTTTCACTGCTTTAGTGTTATTTGCCTATATACGATTGATTGATTGATTGTATACTGTTTAACGTCCCTCTCCAGAATATTTCACTGACATGGAGACGTCACCATTGCCGGTGAAGGGCTGCAAATTTGGGCCTATGCTCGGCACTCAGGGCCATTGAGCAGGGAGGGATCTTTATCCTGCCACACCTGCTGTGACACGGGGCCTCGGTCTATACCGTCTCATCCGAAGGACCATGAACATTCCAAGAGAAATTCGCTAAGATTCACTCGTTGCGTTTGGCGCGAAATTATGAATAGTGACCCTTATTTCATAATTCCAAGACAGATTAACTTTTGGAGAATTATATGTACATACAAGTGGGGTAAGAGTAGTTGTTCAAATAGCGTAATCGATAAGCGTATTGGATTTTCACGCTAGTGACCCGTTTAAATTACCAGTGTGTCCAAAATATGTTTAATCCATTTTCAGCTCGATTTTATGGGTTATTTTTCGGAATCGGACGGAAGACCTACTCGTTGCTCGCAACGAGATCGTTTCTAGTTATTATTATTTTTCTTCTCGGGAAAATTTTGTCCGCGAATGATCTTGTAAAGTACACATCCGATTAAGGGGAAACCTTTTCAGGGTAAGTAGGCATGTTATGTAGATTTGCGGAACGAAGGTCATTTTGCGCGCACGTGCTTGCAAGAGCGCGCACGTGCAACACGTGAAATGACCAATATACTTGAAATTGTCGTAACTTTTACATTTTTCGATGTAATGCTTTGATATTTAGAATATATAGACATATTATAAATGTAGATAAGATGACATTGCCAACATGCCATTTTGTGTGCACGTGCTTGCAAGAGCGCGCACGAGCAACACGTGAAATGACCGATTTAATTGATATAGGCGTAAATTTTTACCTTTTTGATGAAATGCTTTGAAACTCATAATATAAGGATATAGTAGTAGCATAGACAATATGACATGGTCAAAATAGCAAGATCTCACGCGCATGCACGTGCGCTTCGCTCTGATTGGCTGAAACTAAAGTCTCAATATCTTTCTTGTATTTTGATGAAATCCTTTGAAATTTTGAACATAGCCATGCATTAGGATATCCTACAACATGATATATAGCAGTTATCAAGAAAACACGTGCATGCACGTGCGCTGCAATCTGATTGGCTGAAACTTTAAATAGCTATAACTCCCTTGGTTTTCAACCAAACAGGATGGGATTTGGAACATAGATAGATATAATAGACTTCTACAAGAAGGTATGGTCACCATACACATCCATACACGTGCGTGTACGTGCGCTGCAATCTGATTGGCTGAAACTTTAAATAGCTATAACTCCCTTAGTTTTCAACCAAACAGGATGAGATTTGGAACATAGATAGATATAATGGACTTCTACAAGAAGGTATGATCACCATGCACATCCATACACGTGCGTGAACGTACGCTGCAATCTAATTGGCTGAAACTTTAGTCAGCTATAACTCCCTTATTTTTCAACCAAACGGAGTGGGATTTAGAAAATAGATAGATGTAATGGACTTCTACAAGAAGGTATGGTCACCATGTTCATGTATGCACGTGCGTGCACGTGAAATAGAGTAAAACCAAAAATACACTTGAATGAGCGTATTTTTAATACTTTTGGATTAAATGCTTTAATATTTAGTATATTAAAGTATATAGATTGTGTAGACAAGATGATATGGTCATTACGCACATGCATTCACATGCGCACGCATGCAATGCATAAATTTGAATGAACTTGGTACCCTTCTGGGTAAACGTTGTTAAAGTCTCAAATGCATAAAGTTTGTCTTATTTAATGAAGCTTACAGGGAATATGGCACCAAAAGGGAGATGGGGAGCGTTTGGGGAACATCTGTAACGGTCCCCGTTACAATTAGCACTAGTTTGTGGTGTATTGAAAACCACTTGATCGCTCAATGGACGAGGGAACAAAAATACGAGTAAAAGAGGGACTTGGTTCTTGAGAAGATGATGAAAATGTGAATTTTCTTTTTGTGCGTAACCAGTTTTTCAGACCAGCAAACTTCAGTTTTGGTTACCATTGGATACAAATTAGAAAAAAAATGCACAGCAGCAAGTGTTTTGTCCTTTCCAGTAACGCTATTTGATCTTAAAATTTTCTTGATTTCAAGCAATGCAATATTCGTGTCATTGAAGTTGTTAATTTACTCCTGTTGAAGAAATTCTTTTAAACGCCTTCATTATCTTTGGAAAGTGAAAAAGAATATATTATATTTGCTCAACTGGGGGCATATATAATAGACACAAGCAGGAATTGTTTACATCAAGGGAGCAAGGAAACATAGCAATACAAAACCTAAAAAGATACGTTTGTGAAACACTGATGCCTTGTCATAATGATTATACCTGTGCAATGTGAAAGCTCAAGCACCAACAACTCAAAAATTTTCGATGTGGTCAAAGGTCAAGGTAAAAAAAAAATACATGTAACACAGAACAGAACATTTTATTACCAATTTAGAGCCCATAACAGACAAGTATGAGATTGTTATAATAATAAGGAAAAGATAAGCCAATGAATAGCAAAACAATTATACAATTAGTAATTGAAATAAATCATTATTTATGGAAAGGTCTTGGCACAATGAATACACAAGTATGGAAATCATTGCATCAACTGTTTAAAACATGTCCAAGGCTAAAGTTTGATAAATTCTTGCAAAAATGGGTCAAACATGTTGGGACCCAAAGAAAAAGCCTTGTTGTAAGAAATATGGCCATCCAAAAGTTATGAGCAAGTTTAATTTTTATGCCCCCGTAATCGAAGATTCGGGGAAATAGTTTTTTGTCGTGTCCGTCCGCAAAAACTTTTAACTTTGCTCATAACTTGATTTAGTGGAGCTATGACTTTCATATTTCACATGTGTCTTAAAATTCCTTGTGACAAGACCTTTCTTTTTGGGTACCACCTAATTTGACCTTGACCATGGAGACTGACACACTTTAACACAAAAATTACATATTTGACTGGCCATATCTTTTGAACTGTAGATACTAGGACTTTCATACTTCATCACATTTGTATATTCTTTGTGATAGGACATTCCATTGGATACCAACAACTTTGACCTAGGAGTTTGACATATTTAAAAAAAACTTTAACCTCGGCCATAACTTGTGAAGGGTTAGGGCTAGGGCTTTCATACTTCACATATGTAATTCTTATGTCAAGACCTTTCATTGGATACCAACAACCTTGACCTTGGAGTTTGACCTACTTTTTAAAACTTTAACCTTGTCCATAACCTTTGAACGGATATGGCTAAAGCTTTCATACTTCATGTAATCCTTCTGACAAGATCTCTCTTTAAAAACCAACAACTTTGACTTTGGAGTTTGAACTACCTTTCAAAAATTATCCTTGCATGGCCATAACTTTTGAATAGGTCGTGCTAGAGCTTTTATATTTCACAATTGTGTTTCTTGTGAGAAGACCTTACTTTGGGTACTAACATTCTTGATTTGCATTTGAGAAAAGTTAAATCTTCGCTATCTTGCCATACGGGGGCATCAGTGTTTCATAATCACATCTTTTTTTTTTGTTTTTTGTTTCTTTTTGGTTTTTTTTACAGACAGTTGTACTATACAAAAACTGTGTACCCCCGAATCTTCAAATACAGGGACATAAAAACTAGATACTATGACATCGTTAACGAATATTTTTATTATTTCCCTTACACAAAGAAGCTATCCGAGGGGTGATCAAAAAGTTCGCGAACTATCTCTATGTCGTATTCGAGCGACGAACGGCTGTAAAGTTAAACGTATATCTTGAAAATTCCTTTGCAGAAGCAAATGATAATTCGTACGCAGTTTATGAAAACAAAAGACTTGCCAGAAGTTTTGTCATTAATTGGATTGATTGTTTTAGTGAAGGCAGGGAGATGTTTAAAAATGATGTATGTTCTGTTTCCCAGTGCATGAAAGCAAGCTGGGGAAGAGATTTGTCCTTTGTTAAGCAATTTGATATGAAAGATCGCCAACCTTCATATAGAAAAATAGTTGAATATCTTTACAACAATATAATTATTAAATCCCTAAAATATCGTTTACTTTAGCAAATATTATCAAAAGAAGGCACCCATACTTTATCCACATTAAATAAACGACGCTCCAAAGACAGAGGACTTTGGTTTTGATGGTCACCATGCTCATTCTGCAAAAGGACATCAGTATCTATCCATACTATTGCCGAGATTTGGCCATTTCTGACAAATGGACTGTTTTTGTTATAAAAAAATATCTTGCATGGTAATAAATATAAGCTAGAGTCGGAAAAATCTTTGAGCTTCTGTGACGAGCATGTCACGTGACAGCGTGATCCGTGCATGGGCAGAACGGTTGCAGATGCGCGTTAAAATCGGAGAGGACTGCTTTGAAAAGTTTTCAAACCTATATCATTTCCATTTTGGAAGTTAGTTCAATTAGTTCGCGAACAGCATTCCTCCTCGTAATTAAACTAAATAATGTAAAAAATAAATACATATACATGTAAATAAGTAAAATCAAACACGTGTAAATAAATAATAATAAGGTTGCTAATCTTCGATAAAGTGAGCATTAAATTTCTTATGAGGTCAAGTACAGTATTAGGGATTTTTAACTTCTCACAGTCAAATCAAGAATACACAAACTCTATTATTGAAGGGTTAACCCCACAATACAAGAGTAACCCCAGAATGCTGGAAAAAAGCTCATCTTACAGTGCAACCTCTGGTTTATTTGTACGCTCTAGAATTTTTCAATCATATGGAGATGCCACACTTGCGGAGAGCTGCAAATTTTGTCCTATACTTGGCACTCAAGGTCATTGAACAGGGAGAGATCTGTTTCGTGTGAGAAGGTTCGAATCCCACTGTGGGACGTGGAGACTGGTCCTTGGGATGAGACCGTATAAACCGAGGTCCCGTGTCGCAGTAGGTGCTGGCACGAAAACGTTTACCAAACTTGAACGCATGGAACTACGGCTTTCATACTTGTGCATCTTTTGTGACAAAGCCATCTGTTGGGTACGAACACTTTTGACCCTTTTAATGTGATTTTCTTGTGACAAGATCTTCCCTTGGACATGTTTAAATTTGATCCTTGGACCTTCACCTTGGAGTTTTATTATTACCTACTATAAAAACTTTAACATTGCCCATAACTTCTGAATGGTTTGTGCTACGATTTTTTCTTTCAATTAAGTTTTACCTGTGACAATAATTTTCTATGGACGTCACTATTTTCCATCTCTTGACCTTGTTTTTTGTATCGCATTTGAGAAACTTCAAGTATTTCCATGAACTACCATACAAGGGCATCAAAGTTACAAATATACAGTGTTTGCCTTGTCCTTCCGTCTGTCCAGCTGTCTGTCTGTCCGCAAAAAACTTTAACCTTGTGCATAGTTTTTGATTGCTAGAAGCTATGACTTCGATCTTTCACATTTGTATTTCTTGTGACCTATCTTTGGGTACACAAAAAGTCGCCCGTGTGGCGCAGAATTTAAAGCGTCTACTCTAGTGTCGCGAGGTAAGGAGTTGATCCTTACGTCGCGGGTTCGAATCCCACTGTGGGAAGTGGAGACCGTCCTTCGGATGAGACCGTATAAACCGAGGCCCGTGTCACGGTATTAGGTGCTGGCACGAAAAAGATCCCTCCCTGCTCAATGGCCCTGAGTGCAGAGTATAGGACAAAAATTTGAGGTTCTCCCTCGGCAAGTGGTGGCGTCTCCATATGAGTGATAAATCTCGAGAGGGACGTTAAACAACAAACAATCAATCAATCAATACACATAAAAAATTAAAAATTTACCCTCGGCCATAATTTTTGAGCATGTGGTGCTTGGTTTTCATTCTTCAACTGCGTATTTATTGTGAGAAGACGTTTCTTTGGGTATGGACATTTTTCATTTAAGCTTTACTTTACTAAACTTTAACCTCGGCCATAACAAGACCTTACCTTGGCGTCAAGGTTATTTTTAACTAATATATTTTTGAAAACTTGAGTTTCTGGGCGCCGAAGTTGAATTTATATGAAAAAATACGCACAGAAACAAATCAGGGGCAAGTCATTTGTACATTTTATTCGTGAATGGTAAGAGTCCTGTTACTCAAAATATATTTGTTGAAAACTGCATTAATTTACTTCAGTATTATACAGAACATGTTTTAGTTCATACAATGGAGAGCTATAAAAAAAAAAGACGGATAAACCAGCCGTGTCATGCAAATAAAAATCTTAACCCTCTGGCTGCGACGTTAATGTACAGAAAAATATTACGGTTAAGTTTTTATTAAACAGTTGTCAGAACTTTTGAAAATGCTCCTCGCATAATAAAGGAAGAGAAAAGTAGAAGTTGGGACTTAAATCTTTACAAAAGCAATAAACAGAATAATAATCCTTGATTAAATTCTTTTGAGGTGCAATAGGACCACAACTTGTAGCTTTTTATAAAATTTTACAGAATTTTAGTTTTGTTACCATGGCAACATCAATAATCAAAATAAAAACACAAAACTGATAATTATGTATCTAGTGTAGTTACTTTTGTGCCAAATTATATTTTAATCAGACTAAAACTGTTTTGGGGTAGCATTTTAAAAGTATTTCACAGAAATTTTATTTTTATAACCACGGAAAACCGTTCATTGAAATCAAAACCCGATAAAAAGAATTATGTATCATAGTTTAGTTCTTGAAATTACGTTATGTTGAAATCAGACAAAAACTGTAGGAGGAGTAGCATTTTGAAAGTATTTCACAGAAATCTCTATTTTTTAGTAACCACCAGCACCGTTCATCGAAATCAAAAACTGGTAAAAAAAAATTATGTTTTTGTGAGTTACCCCGTTGCCAAGATATTGAAATAGCCAAAACTGTTGGGAGTAACTTTAAAAAAATTTTACAAAAATTTCTATTTTTAGAAAGGCAAAACCGTTCGTCAAATCTAAAACCGATGCACAGAATTATGTTTTATTAAATTACTTTTTGCCCGTTTTTGAAATCGACCAAAACTTTGGAGGAGTAGCATTTTGAAAAATTGTTTTCAGACAGATGGACAGACGGACGGACGACACCATTTCATGCAAGTTTTTTCGGCTTGACCAGTAGAGCTAATAACAAGGGCCCATGGGCCACATCGCTCACCTGAGCCTAAGGGTAGGAAAAAGTAGAAAATGGCTTTTTATTGTAAAGTTTAAATCCAAAATAGTCCCATACCAATATGGATTTGCTATTTTTTTAAAAATATATTTAAAAAATTTTCCTAGATTTATTTTATACCGAGCATGCTTCCTATAAATATGATGAATTATGGCTTTGTCATTCTTGGAAAAAGATGTTTAAAGAATTTTCCTATATATTTTATGTAAAACTTTGGTACCATTTTGGGCCCTACCCCTGGGGGTATGATTTTAACAAATTAATTTTAACTACCTGAAATGTTCCAATTTATAAATATGATGAATTATGGCTTTGTCATTCTTAGAAAAGATTTTTAAAGAATTTTCCTATATATTTTATGAAAATTTTGGTCGGCCATTTTGGCCCCGCCCCACCCGGGGGTCATATTTGAAAAAACTTGAAACTACACTACCCGACATGCTTTCATATTAATATGATGAATTATAGCTTTGTCATTCTTGAGAAGAAGATTTTTTAAAAAATTTTCCTATAGATTTTTTTATGTAAAACTTACGTGGCCATTTTG
>NW_026926308.1:0-26743 GCF_032062105.1 Saccostrea cuccullata
GCTGAAGCTGAGAGCCAGGGAAAAGGAAAAAGCCTGAACGATTTGAAGTTGAGAGTTGAAGGACTCGCCAGTGAAGCGGAGTCTCTGAAGCAAATGGACACAAACCTGACCAGTCAATTTATTGCGTTATTGAGAGATGAACAGGAAGAAGAGAAGACCGACGAGGCAAGAGACAACAAAATAAAAAGCCTAGAGGAGAAGATTCAGGAACTCACCACAAATCTGACCCAGAAAGTCGGCCCAATAAATGTATCGAATTTGTTGTCCCAAATTGCAGGTATAATTTTATTTTGTTTTTGTTTTAGAAACATTTCATAATTATATAGAATGTAAAAAAATATCATGACGGGGAGAATACATTTTTATATATTTTTATCTTATTTGGCTTTTAAACTTTCTTTAAAGCAGTATCTATTTGAATTTGAACACTTTTTTGGCTTTGTCAGGTGTGCACAGTGAGATCTCAGCCTATCCGGACATTGTGGTCCAGGCCGCATGTGCAGCAAGCTATCGAGGTGGATTTGTTTCGGCCGTCAGAAGAACGTGTTCGAATGGAGCTTCCTCCTGTGACGTGGTCTGTAGAGAGGCCACCTCACAGATGAAAGCAAAGATGGGAAATCAGGGAGGAAAACAGTTAAGTCACTCTAAAATCACTCTAAATTATTAGTCTTTTAAAAAAATAATTTCATCCCTACTAAAGGGATTCCATTCTTTATAAAAAGAAGTGAAAAATATTTCAATTATAAATGAACGTAATTTTTTCATCATTGTTGCAATGTATTGTGGTAATTTTTTTTAATTTGCCAGGTTTATACACTCCATGTAATCTAACTTTCTTACAAAATAAGTGTGTTGAGACTCTGGTGTTTTTATGTCACAATTAAATCATGAGACATCGTAAAATAAACACCTAAGAGTTCAATATTAGTAATATTGTAGCTATCTTTAATTATAGCTTTTAACCATAAACTTATTAGTATGAAAATTAAATAGATTCAAGAGATTCATCTCAAAATAGAAATATTTTCCTCCCTTTTAACAGAGCACAGTGTGTTCAGACCTTTCATTTCTATGGATTGAATGGAAACCTTGTACCTGGTGTACCCGGGAAGGTCAACAGGATAATGTACCGCTACGACTCCAGTGCCTGCTCGAAACAGTTCTGTGGTCCGAATTTTTGCTGCTGTACTCTGTGAAACATGATTTTATTATTGACATTTTGACTTCAGAAGTACATGGTTCATTTTTTTGTAAATTGTTCTGTTAACCTTATAAACAAACAATTGATGAATACTATAATACTTTATGCATTAAAAAGAAAGGATTGTACAGTGTAGTTCTTGAGACTTGAACACTGGGAAATGGAAAATATGAATAACAATTGAGGTATTATGAGCAATGAGCTAACTAAATGATACCCCCCCGCCTCCCATATGGCAAAGTCCATGTTTTCCTGTGGCCGGGAAACCCAAAATATGTGTCGGATCAAAAAGCAAAATAGGAGGTCACGGAGGTCACACTGGCAATATGTTATAAAGATTCTGTGAAAGTTTCATTAAATTTCACTCAGTGGTATAAGAGGAGTTGAGGATAAGAGATGGGTACCCAAAAGCGTAACAGAACCCAAAAGCGTAACAGGACGGACGTACCGACAGACAGACGGATGGACATACCAATTACTATATACCCTCCCGCTTTTCAAGCGGGGGGTATAATAATGTATGATTGATATGATCTACTTTTATAAGTAGCTTGTCTGATGAATGGACAGTCCGTAGATGGAATAAATTATAATGTAAAAATATGGTAATTACATTTAATAAACAAACTAGAGGTACTGTGAGCAATGAGCTCACTAAATGATACCCCCGCCTCCCATATGATATAATGGCAGTGTCCATGTTTTGCTCTGGAAAATCCAAAATATATGTCAGATCAAAAAGTAAAATAGGAGGTGCACAATGGCAATATGTAATAAAGGTTATGTGAAAGTTTCCTAAAATTTCCTTCAATGATATGAGAGGAGTTGCAAATGGGTACCCCAAAGCGTAACAGACAGACGGACGGATATACCGATTACTACATGTATATACCCTCCTGCTTTTCGAGCGGGGGTATAATAAACTAAAACGATACTTGTACAATTGATGTCCCTTGAAGGAGAAATGTGTATCAAGAGATGCAGCATAATTTATTTTGATTATCACTTCAAGGTGATGTCAAGGCAAAAATGGTATTCTACAGGAGTTCATACACATGGACAATTTCACTTACAGTGAAAAAAAAATGCAGAAACCCTCGGGTAATTACATTTACAGTGAAAAAAATTGCAGTACTCTTAGAAAGTCAGATGTTAAACAACGATGCCCCCGTATGGCAGTATATTGCGAATCTTTGATTAGAAGTCACAACAATATCAACTATTTTGTTTTTGTTTATTCACTAGATAAGTTGTAATGACCAAGATTGCTTTGAAATGCTCTTGCTGAAAAATCGTTTGATTTGCTGCCAGAAATAATTTTTAGTCAGAGAAAAGTTGATTCTGTTATAAATTCCATGATATCTATGAAATGTTAAAAAAAATATAAATGGTAACATATAAAGATTAATGCTATACCATCATCATACGTATATTTGTAACGTTTTTACAAAGTACAAATAATTATTTAATAGGTCCGCTTAGGATTCCTTCCTAAGTATCATGTTTATAATATGAATCAAACAAACTTCAACAAAGATAACACTATGACAAGAAACTGATTGAAATTCACTATGTGTATATACTTTTTCCTCGGTCCTATCTGGATAAATGATTAGCAAACAAATATGAACTTAACGACAACGAATTATAAGAAAAGAATCAACCACAATTGAATCACTAACGATCAAGCAAATAATCAAATATGAAGTTATAACACTGTAGTTGCAGACTGAGTGGTTTAACCAACAATCCTGTTGTTTCCCGACACAGTCTGCAACTACCTAAAAAAACACCCTAAAAGTCACTGAGACACCTTTTATTAAAAGTCACCAAGACACTATTTTAAGTCACCAAGACACTATAGTCACTGAGACACACTATTAAGGAACTAGGTTCCTGAGCTGAGTGGTTTAACTAACAATTCTGTTGTTTCCCGACACAGCCCAAGAACCTAATCCAGGAGGTGTTACTCGAACGATGAGTAACGACCAAGTAACCAAATACTTCATGGGTGTCTGTATTTATACTGTTTCTACTTACTGATGATTGGTTAATAATTTACGAACACTGATTGGTTGTAATGTAAACGTTGATTGGCTAATTATCAAATGATACGATTGGACGATTCAAGGGCATTTCAATCCAATATGATTTTTTGTTTCATTACATTACCCACGCCTTCGGAAAAAAGTATGCGTCCTCGCATAGGTAAATAAGAGTACAATAAGGTTAAAAACATTGAACTTTAAAACTGCAGTAGTATCTCCTACCAAACGCATTTTTATTTACATTTTCAGAAAGAGACATAATCACTAAGGTAGGCTGGTCTGCTTCTCTTTCGTTTGTCATCTGCCTGAAAACTCTCCTTTTCATATGTTTCCTCAGCATCTTCATTAATGTCTTCAGAGGAATCAGACATTGTATTTTCTGCAATGTTATTCGCTTGCAAAGGCTCTGATGTTAGGATTTGGTCTTTCATTAGCCTTATCCTGTCAGTATGAATGACTTGATTTGTTCCTCTGTATCCACAGTTTACTCTATAAGTAACATTGGAACATTTCTCAATAATTTCAAATGGCCCATGCCAATACGATGTAAATTTGGGAGATGTACCAGCCTTACGTTTTGGGAAGTAAACGTAAACTCTGTCACCTGGCTTAAATGACTGCCAGTTTAATTTTCTATCATGGTACCACTTCTGTCGTTCTATACTCTCCTTTGTCATTTCCCTGACAACTGCGCGTGCTTCTTCTAATTTTTCTTGTAGCTCCCAAACCCATCTATTCTGTGGAATTCTCTTAATTTCAGAATGGACCTCGTATACGATATCCAAAGGTAGCGACCTCTCTTCCTAACATCATTTTGTTTGGAGTTGCACCCGTTGATTCGTGGACTGCTGCTCTGTATGCCATCATTACGTATGGGAGATGTTCGTCCCAATCCGTATGGTGCTCATTGACATAGGCTGATAACATGGTAGCCAGAGTTTTGTTGAATCTTTCAACCATCCCGTGCGATTGGGGGTGGTACGGGGTGGTGTGTGTTTTCTTAATATTCAAAAGCCGGCACATTTCTGTAAAAAGATTGCTTTCAAACTGGACTCCTTGATCGGAGTGAATAGTTCCAGGCACTCCAAAACGGGCTATGACTTCTTCAACTATCACCTTAGCTACAGTTGCGGCTTCCATATTAGCCATAGGAAAACTTTCTGTCCATTTAGTAAAGTAATCCGATACGACTAGTATATATCGGTTACCATTATTGGACATGGGAAGTTCGCCTAATATATCTGTAGCAATACGTTCCATTGGTGCGCCGCAAGTGACAACTTGCATCGGGGCACGTTTAGTAGTATTTGGTGATTTTCGCCTTTGGCATTTTTCACAACCAGCAATGTACAATTTAACATCTTTCTGCAATCCTGGCCAATAGTATTTGCATTTTATCTTCGCCAATGTTTTCTTTATCCCAAGATGTGCAGAAGTCCTTTCATCATGGAACTGTCCTAATACTGTTCGTCTTTCACTGTATGGCACAATAGCTTGCAAAGAAACTTTGTCATTTTCGTGCTTTTTCTTTCGGAAGAGCATTCCATCTTCTAATACCAGAGCATCCCACTGAGAACATAGAGACTTTATGAAGTTGCTATGACCAGAAATCTCTGATGACTCCGGCTTTACACCTTTTTCAACCCATTTGATCAGTTGATTAATGTCTCTGTCATCGTTTTGTTTGGCTTTTAAAGACAACTTGTCCTGAGGTGCAACACTACTTAAAGCATTAACTATATTTTCAGAAGATGTACAGCATGCTTTTCTGCAAGGTAAACGGCTGAGGGCATCGGCATTTGCATGTTTATTCCCTGGTCTGTGTTCAATGGTCATTTGAAAATTACTCAGTGATTCAAACCATCGAGCAAGCTGGCCTTCTGGATTCTTGATGTTCATTAGCCATTTCAAAGAACTGCATGTGATCTGTTCTGACTAAAAACTGTTTGCCATACAAGTAGTGTTTGTAATACTTTGTAAAGTAGACAACAGCCAACAGCTCCTTCTTTGTGACGCAATATTTCCGTTCTGCTTTTGATAAGGTTCTGCTTCCAAAAGCAATCACTCTTTCTACTCCGTTTTGTGTCTGTGAAAGAACTGCCCCTACTGCTACGTCACTAGCATCTGTATCCAAAATAAATGACTGTGTAAAGTCAGGATGGGCAAGAATTGGTGCGGAGATAAGTGCATGTCGAAGTGAGTCAAAGGATGCTTGACAATCATCTGTCCATTTGAAATTTGCTCCCTTCTCAGTCAATTTGTTCAGTGGCTTTGCCTTTGCTGCGAAGTTGTGTATAAAACGTCTGTAGTAGCTGCAAAGACCTAAAAAGCTTTTTACCTCTGTTAGATTAGTAGGCACAGACAAATTTTGTACTGCAGAAATCTTTGAAGGATCTGTGCTTACACCTTCCTCTGATACCACATGTCCGAGAAATTCAACAGTCTTATGAAACAAGTGACACTTTCTTGCTTTCAGTTTCAGGTTTGCAGATGACAATCTATCAAATACCTGTGTTACAAGATTTTCTAACATGTTGGTAAACGATGTTCCGATAACAATGATGTCATCTAGGTACATCAAACATATTTGCCATTGCAAGCCACTCAAAACAGTTTCCATTAGCCTTTCGAAGGTTGCCGGGACATTGCAAAGGCCAAACGGCATAACATTAAAATGGTATAAACCACGTTTAGTTGCAAATGCCGTTTTTAGTTTATCTGAGTCATCCATGTTAACTTGCCAATACCCGGAGCACAAGTCAAGGGTTGAGAACCACTTTGCTCCGGCAAGACTGTTTAACGAGTCGTCGATGCGTGCAAGTGGGTAGGCGTCTTTGACTGTAGCTGCATTTAAACGCCTGTAATCCACACAAAATCGCAGAGAACCATCTTTCTTTTTGGCCAAAACGACTCCTGATGCCCATGGGCTATTCGATTTCTCTATGATTTTCCTGTCAAGCATGTCATCTAGTTGTTTGTTCATCTCGTCCTGTAGATGATGCGGAATTCTTCTAGGAGGTTCTTTCAGTGGGCGTGCATCCTTGGTATCAATCGTGTGTTTAACCAGTGAAGTACGTCCCAAGTCTCTGTCTGACCTCGCAAATATATCTGCATACCTAGCCAAAAACTTCTGTAATTTGGGTATTTCACCACCGTTTAGATTAACTTTAGATCTCTCAAACAGATCCTGCAGATGAGATGGCAGATCTTTGCATGGCTTATTTATAGTAGATGTTGATTCAAAAACATTGTCAACTGAACTCATATTTGCAATAAATGTTCCTGGATACACTGTTTGACGTTCATGGGATGGATTCATCATTCAGACTGGTATTTCTCCATCTTTTACATATCCAACTGATCTTGCTATTAATGCTTTTCCTGATTTCAGGAACTTCTCCGATGGTTCTATCATACCTAAAACTTCTTTCATGTCGTAGGATTTTGACGGCATTGAGACTTTGCAATAAGTCACTATTTCACCTCTGGCAGGAACAACAATCATCTCTTTGGAGTTAATTCTAAAGCAACCGATTTTGCCGAAGAAATCAACTTCGTAAACTTTGTCGTTTACCTTCAAATACCCATTAACTATGTCTATTGTACAATTGTATTTCTTCATAAAGTCAAGTCCAATTACTCCATCAAGAGAAAAATCTGCTACGATGACATCTTGGCTATAAAAACTCTCACCCGGATTAATGCAAATGCTAGTTTTTCCTTTCACATTTAAGTCGGTTCCACATGCGGAAGAGACTATTTGATCGGTTTTGTACAAAACTGGTTTGTTTTGTATAGCCTCATAAACTTTACTTGACATTACTGATAGTGTTGCTCCCGTGTCAACAAGCAAATTCGCTTCAATTCCCTGTATGGTAGCTTTCACGTACATTCCAGCCTCAGGGTCATTCTGGTTTACACCAACTTGAGCTTTGTAAGACGTGATGCATTTGAATGTGTTTTGTACAGGATGTTTATTTGTATTATATGAATATTTCTTTTGTGCTGCTGCGTTTTGTTGAGTTCTATAACCTTGTGGACAGTCATATCGGAAATGATTTGGAGATCTACACAAATAGCAGCGTCTGTTGCTGGTAGCTCCAGGTTTCTTTTTGTATACAACATCCTGGGAATTCTATGCTTTCATGTCATTAACTTCCTTACGAAGTTTTCTTATTTCATCCTTTAGCTCTACCAATATACTTGTGCTGATCTGATCAGATATGGTTTTCTTGTTTCCCTCAGTTTTCTCTGACTGCATTGGTCGTAAGTGGGTTTGTTTTTCGAATATTTTACGATCAGATTTAACAAATGCTTCCAATTCGACAGCATGTCGAATAGCATCATTGAGGTTTAATGGCCTTGCTTGTTTTATTCTCAATCTCATGTCAGCATCTAGGAGGGCATCAATAAACTGTTCTTTTGCCAGTGTTTCTTGCACATCTCTTGGCGCCGTTGGGTATGCCAAGCTTGTGAGTCTTCTTATAGATTGTCCCAATTCTGGTAAAGTTTCCGTTGCTCGTTGTCGGCGTTCTTGCAGCTGGGTCCTATACAAGTCATTTTGATTCGATGGTGCAAATCTCTCCTCTAATGCATTCAAAAGTAAGACATAGTCATGCTTGTGTGTGTTAGGCAAATTCCCCAGTACACCTTAAGCCTGCCCTCTTAAGGAAACTGCTAAATATAAACCTTTCTCTAGTTCCGTCCACTTGTTCAACATGGCGCATGCATCAAAATGGGAACGATAATCTAACCAGGATCCCGAACCATCAAATGTTGCAGGTTTTATATGAGTCTGTGGTTTCTTCTCTGTTGCCGTTATGATATCGGTCTCTGTATCCTGTCTACTAAAGCGACGATCCTTTCGGCGATTAGTAATGTTTGACTCTGTTGCACTTCCAGAGACTGGTGTTGACATTAAATAACCAGGTCTTTTGCCCTCATCGGAAGGAACACTACTTGTACCAAACAACATTTCATCTTCCCAAGAAACTTTTCCTATGGGATTCTTTTTCGGTTTAACATCACCGTGAAAGTCTATATCTGAAAATCTGCTTGATGCAAAACCTGAATCTTTTGATTTCGTAACTGATCGAACATCTGGGGTACTTGTCTTATTAGCACTTGTATCCTTGGCTAAACCAGCGTTGTGAATGCTTAAACTGTCATTTTTCAACTCTTGTAACTTTTGCTCTATGATTGTTATTTCTTTGTCAATGTCGGTAATGTCCTTGTCAGCCATGTTTTACTATATGCCCACAAAATGAAAACAAAGAATAGCCCAACAAATGATACAAAGTATATAAACGTAATATTCCTAAAACCGCTGCCACCAAATTTGTATCGTTTTTACAAAGTACAAATAATTATTTAATAGGTCCGCTTAGGATTCCTTCCTAAGTATCACGTTTATAATATGAATCAAACAAACTTCAACAAAGATGACACTATAACAAGAAACTGATTGAAATTCACTATGTGTATATACTTTTTCCTCGGTCCTATCTGGATAAATGATTAGCAAACAAATATGAACTTAACGACAACGAATTATAAGAAAAGAATCAACCACAATTGAATCACTAACGATCAAGCAAATAATCAAATATGAAGTTATAACACTGTAGTTGCAGACTGAGTGGTTTAACCAACAATCCTGTTGTTTCCCGCCACAGTCTGCAACTACCTAAAAAAAACACCCTAAAAGTCATTAAGACACCTTTTATTAAAAGTCACCAAGACACTATTTTAAGTCACCAAGACACTATAGTCACTGAGACACACTATTACGGAACTAGGTTCCTGAGCTGAGTGGTTTAACTAACAATTCTGTTGTTTCCCGACACAGCCCAAGAACCTAGTCCAGGAGGTGTTACTCGAACGATGAGTAACGACCAAGTCACCAAATACTTCATGGGTGTCTATATTTATACTGTTTCTACTTACTAATGATTGGTTAATAATTTGCGGACTCTGATTGGTTGTAATGTAAACGTTGATTGGCTAATTATCAAATGATACGATTGGACGATTCAAGGGCATTTCAATCCAATATGATTTTTTGTTTCATTACATATTTAAAATCTTTAAAGAACATATGTACAAATGTTATTAATGAAATATATGGAGATAACGAACAGTACTAGTATTTATGTTCCAAAAATCCATATAAACAATACAAATTAGGAGCAGAGCAAACACAGACCTTGGAAACATAAGAGGTGGGATCAGGTTCCACAGAGGAGTGAGCATCCCCTGCTGGCCCGCCGTGTGATCCTTAACATTATCGGATATAACGGAAAAATCCGTCGTCAATTCTGTATAAATAATGGATTAACAATTGGTATGAAAAACGTCAATCAGCATTTGACTAAAAAAAATAATTGTATTTGCTGAGAAGGTTATTGTATCGACCATAGAACTTACAAAAGGATGACGTTAAACGAGACTGCTGATATTCTTGTTTCATCAACTTGTTTGTGATAATCTTTAAAAATCTTCTCCTACTGAAGCACTGGGTCAGGAAATTGAAACTTATGTTTGTGGAATATAATCAGTATGCCGGGGGTTGAGCCACAATGAATCATCAAATATTCCATAGAAATACATAGGAAAAATCTTCTCATCTACAGCAGAGTCATGATTGTAAGCGCCTTCAAATTCAAGTTGTTCCAATCATGACCCCCGGGGGGTAGGGTGGGGCCACGATTAAAAGATAAAACTAATAGGAACAAAACTTTTTTTCAAAACTTCTAAAGCCATGATTTGTCAAAGAAATATGATAACATACCTAGTTGCTGTTCATTGTAGATTCAAGTTTGTTCGAATCATGCCTCCTTTCCTTTGGGGATAGGTTGATACCACTAATAAAATACTGAACTAACCAAAGTACTCAGGTGAGCGATGTGTTCCATGGGTCTCTTGTGTTTAATACTTTTATTTAAATTTCTGCCTTTTATTCTAACTTCTTGTTTACATTTTCCAGTTTTTCATTTGACGATGCATGGATTCGCAATCATAGGTTAAGAAAAATTTATGCTTATTCGTCAAAATTGTTTTTTGAACATTTTAAAGTCATTGCTCGGTATACTAAGCGGCAGATTTAAGGGCACCTGTTGCGCCAATTATTCAGCAAATGACGCAAAAAAAGCGACAAGCACTGCATAGGAAGAATATCTATCATCACGTGCACACATTGTGCAAGTTTTTGTCAAACACAAAACATAACGGGTTATTTGGCATAACTTGATCAGTACATTTCTATTAGATATATACAATGGCTGTTCTTGTAGTAGTTCTGAATGTATTTATCCAGTTGTCCACCGCTGCCTTGATTCTAAACCAGTCTCTGACCACTGATAATGAACACCTCATACCAAGGAATTCCGACATAATACGACAATTACTAAATCAAGAGACGTTAATACGGATGTCAATGAGGAAAGATCTACAGAATCTCCAGAAAGATCAGACAACACTGGAGAGGGAGAACCAGGTACGAGAGAAAGAATTCAATAATCTGAAGGTCAAGTTTGAAGAATTAAAGAATGAAACCATTTCCCTGAAAAAACTGAATGTGAACTTAACTAATGAAGTCACTGATTTGTTGAATGAAAAAGACAAAACTGAGAAAATGATCACGGCAAGAGATGGAAATATAACTGATATAGTGAGGAAAATTGAGGAGTTATCCAAATTAAGTTCTTTACCGGTCCATGATGTTATCAACAATTTAAGAGGTAAATTCACTTATTATTTTTGTTTTTAAAGATTTTTTGAGTGTTCACACGCAATGAATTTATCATAAGGAACTGAAAGTAGTGTCTCTTTATTTAACCTCATCAGTTAAAAATTTATAAATATTACAAATAAAACCCATTATGGACATATGGCACAAAATATTTTATTTTATGAAGTACAATAAAATAAAATACTTTTCTGCGATAGGCCATTTTCATTAAAATCTCGATATTTGAGATGGTTACTACCTGTATGATTAACCAGTGATTTATCACCTGTTTTGTCTGTATGTCACAACTCATACCTGGAGAACTGTTCGATACGAGGACTGATGCTGTCATCAACTTAATCATGAACCGAATTTTAAAAATTCTTTATAGCTTTGGGCTTTAGATCAGTTTACCTACTGTAATTAACTAGATGCTGTCATGAGACAGTAATACCCGCACTAAGGTGTTTGCCTCTAAATACACGCTCCTACATACTGGGCGGCTTTGCAAGGAAAAAGTCAAAATAATTCTATAATTTACATGTATTCATCAAATTGAGTATGAAATTCTCAGACCCTGTGACCTATAACTCAGAACCTTTACATGCTTCATTCATTATATACCAGTTTGAATTCTATTAATGATGTAAATTAGATTTTGATAAATGTTTTGCTCATAATAGGACCTTTTTAAATTTACTAATCCCCCCCCCCCCCTTGACACTACAATCACACAGCACATACTTTTTGGAATAGGCTAGATGGAAAAGTTTTGTTAAAACATCGTTTGTTATGAATTAATTTAAAATTTGTTCTTGTACTATACATGTTAACATGTAAATTTCTACATCACATCACGTTGCATCACCCATTATCATAATCTCAGCGAGATGGGTAGAGACTGAAAATTTGGACTGACGTCTACTACCCATCTCAGACTAGTCCCATACAACGTGATTCGGGCTTTTTTGCTCCGACTTCGGCAGCTCGTTTCAATAAATACAGGCTGAAATAAATTATCTGCCCGCCTCAACTTTTTCCTTTGAACATCCCTTAAAGTGTCTATCACTATAAAACTTTCCTTTCTTACCTTTAAAATGTTTAAATCCAGTAAAATATAAAGTTGTTTATTTTTCCTGACAGCATAATGGCTGTTTGCTATTCATTTAAACCTTCGCTGCTGAAGAGTTCCACAATAATCTGTTTCCAATAATTCGTACTACTACTATTTCTTATAAGAATGATCTATAGTATGAATTATTGGAAACAGATTATTGTGGAACTCTTCAGCAGCGAAGGTTTAAATGAATAGCAAACAGCCATTATGCTGTCAGGAAAAATAAACAACTTTATATTTTACTGGATTTAAACATTTTAAAGGTAAGAAAGGAAAGTTTTATAGTGATAGACACTTTAAGGGATGTTCAAAGGAAAAAGTTGAGGCGGGCAGATAATTTATTTCAGCCTGTATTTATTGAAACGAGCTGCCGAAGTCGGAGCAAAAAAGCCCAAATCACGTTGTATGGCGTACCATTATCATATTTTTAGATTAAACACCATTTGGCACACCTCGGCCGATTCCCACTTCATCTGATAAGGTGACGGAATCGGCCGAGGTGTGCCAAATGGAATTAGTACATGGCTGCAGTCTGGTGTGCATTGCATTTTGTGTTATAATTGGATTTATATTTCATGAAGTTGACGAGACCTATGGCAGTCGGTAAGTACAAGTTTAATTATAGTGGGGGGTAAAATAAACCCAAACGATTAGGTTAAAGTTCAAAAAGGGTCGAAGATCATCGCATGCCACACTAGACGAATTTCATATTGTGAAGTTATCTCCCGTTGTCGATGTGACATTCAGTTACTGCCAATACTGGTGCGGATCCAGAATTTTTTTTCAGGAGTAGGGAGGGGGGTTCACATCTCAGTCAAAAAATTCCAGCCCAGAATTTCCTGACAAGCAGGAGAAAAAAAACTGAAAACAAATAAACAAAATAAAAACAATGATAGTGTGGTCAATGTTTTTCTAAGTTAGGGGGAGCTAGATGTCCAAAGTCATTTTTTATTTGCTTCAGTATATAGTCTTGTTTAAATAACAAAGCAAATTCCAGGGGGGGGGGGGATGGGGGGATTCCAATCTCCCTACCCACTCCCTGTCCCTGAAATAACAATCTATTTTGTGATTCCAATTAAATAGTATATTTTTTTCCATTTGACTAATTATACATATTTTGTTTCTTGTGTTTATATTATGTCTGTCTAAATTATAACCTTGCCCATAAGTTTTAAGTGGGATGGGCTATACAAATGGCTTCCACATTTTATAGGTTTATTTCTTGTGACAATTAAGACCTTTTATTTGGGTACCATTAATTTTTACCTCTGATCGCTTGACCTAGGATACACATTTTTACAAGAAAAATACCAAACTTTAAACTTGGCCTAAATTTTGATCAGTAGGTGCTAGGGCTTTAATGCTTAACATGTGTATTCATTGTGAACTGTCAACAGGTATAAATATGTTTGACCTTGACCCTAGAGTTTGAACCACTTAAAAAATATTAACCTTGGCAATTAACTTTTGAACAGGAATTACTAGGGATTTCTTTATTTCACATGTGCATTCCTTGTGACAAGACTTTCTTCTGATACTAACAATTTGAACCCTTTGACCTTGACCTTTGAGTTTGACATATATTTGAGAAACTTCAACCTTCACCATAGGGTTCCATACAGGGACATCAGTGTTTCACAAACACACCTTGTCTTCATTATTATTTGGTGGTGTCTCCATATGAGGGAAAAATTCCCAAGAGAGATGTATTCACAACAAACAAACAAATTACTAAAGAAAATATAAAACATGAATATGTTGGTCATGCATATCTCTGCATGAAAAAAACAGCTTTTCAAATACTGCAACCATATTGTAACCCTTTCAAAACACTCATTTGAGCTTTTCTGGTTTCCTTAGCATATAACGTCTGTCGTGACGTATCGTCCATCTGTTTGTCTGAAAACTTTTTACATTTTTAACTTCTCTAGAACCACTGGGCCAATTTTACCCAATTTATATAGAAATATGTACATTTGTATGTCAGACTGTCCATCTGTCTCAATAAATTTAACCTTGGTCATCACAGTCATATCTACTGAATGAGAAGAGACATTCATATTAAACTTATGTATTAGTATTTACCTGTGAGAATGGCATGGTTTTTTTTTTTTTTTACATGTGACCTAGAAGTTTGACCTACTTGCAAAAAAATTAAATTGTTATAAATTCATCATTTTGAAAGAGAAAAGTTAGGGCATTCATATCATAATGCATGTATATTATTACCTGTGATAAGACCTTTCCAAATAAATCATGACTTTTACTCTGTGACCTTGACCTTGAAGCGGTCAAGCCTAACCTACTTTTCAAAAATGTTGCATTTGCTTATAACTTTTGATTGAGATGAGATATGACTCTCACATTTGACATGTACATTAATTACTCATAAGAATTCAAGGTGTTTCCCAGCATGCGATGCTTTTTTACCCCTTGACGTTGATGTTTTACATAATTTTCAAAATATTTAACTCTCCTAAAAGATGATTAGGCTTCTGAGGAACATTAAGGAAGACTTCAGGGAAGACAGGGCTTTTTGCACAAAAAACTTCATTTTTCGACCCCCATTTGACCCCCTGGGCCAAAATCAACATTCCGAAACCTTACTGCACATCTACATGACACCACCAACCATCTCCCAAAAGATGATTAAGCTACTGTGTAAAATGTAGGAGAAGTTCAGGGAAGACGGGGCTTTTTGCATAAAAAAACGTCATTTTTTGACCCCCATTTAAACCCCTGGGGCAAAATCAAAATTCCGAAACCTTACTGCACATTTACATGACACCACCAACCATCTCCCAAAAGATGATTAGGCTGCTGAGTAAAATGTAAGAAAAGTTCAGAGAAGACGGGGCTTTTAGCATAAAAAAGATCATTTTTCGATCCCCATTTGACCCCCCAGGGCAAAATCAAAATTCCGAAACCTTACTGCACATCTACATGACCCCACCAACCATCTCCCAAAAGATGATTAGGCTGCTGAGTAAAATGTAAGAGGAGTTCAGTGAAAACAGGGCTTTTTGCATAAAGAACGTTATTTTTCGACTCCCATTTGACCCCCCGGGGCAAAATCTAAATTCAGAAACCTTACTGCACATCTACCTGACACCACCAACCATCTCCCAAAAGATGATTAGGCTACTGTGTAAAATGTAGGAGAAGTTCAGGGAAGACGGGGCTTTTTGCATAAAAAACGTCATTTTTTGACCCCCATTTAAACCCCTGGGGCAAAATCAAAATTCAGAAACCTTACTGCACATTTACATGACACCACCAACCATCTCCCAAAAGGTGATAAGGCTGCTGAGTAAAATGTAAGAAAAGTTAAGAGAAGACGGGGCTTTTAGCATAAAAAAGATCATTTTTCGATCCCCATTTGACCCCCCAGGGCAAAATCAAAATTCCGAAACCTTACTGCACATCTACATGACCCCACCAACCATCTCCCAAAAGATGATTAGGCTGCTGAGTAAAATGTAAGAGGAGTTCAGGGAAAACAGGGCTTTTTGCATAAAAAACATTTTTTTCCCCCATTTGACCCCCCGGGGCAAAATCTAAATTCCTAAACCTTACTGCAAATCTACATGACACCACCAACCATCTCCCAAAGATGATTAGGCTACTGTGTAAAATGTAGACAAGTTCAGGGAAGACGGGGCTTTTTGCATAAAAAACGTTCTATTTAACTTCATTTGAAACCCCTGGGGCAAAATCAAAATTCAGAAACCTTACTGCACATTTACATGACACCACCAACCATCTCCCAAAAGGTGATAAGGCTGCTGAGTAAAATGTAAGAAAAGTTCAAGAAGACGGGGCTTTTATCATATTATACTTTATTTACCCCCCAAATTAAAACGATATTTGCGCCGAAACCTTACTGCACATGTTACATGACCCCACCAACCATCTCCAAAAGATGATTAGGCTGCTGAGTAAAATGTAAGAGGAGTTCAGGGAAAACAGGGCTTTTTGCATAAAAAACATTATTTCTTGACCCCCCATAAAATATAAATTTAAATTTTTACTGCTTATTTGACACCACCAACCATCTCCCAAAAGATGATTATAGGCTACTGTGTAAAATGTAAGAGGAGTTCAGGGAAGACGGGGCTTTTTGCATAAAAAACATCATTTTTCGACCCCCATTTGACCCCCTGGGGCAAAATCAAAATTCAGAAACCTTACTGCACATGTACATGACACCACCAACCATCTCCCAAAAGGTGATTAGGCTGCTGAGTAAAATGTAAGAGGAGTTGAGGGAAAACGGGGCCTTTTGTATAAAAAACGTTATTTTTCGACCCCCATTTGATCCCCCTTGGACAAAATCTAAATTCCGAAACCTTACTGCACATCTACCTGACACCACCAACCATCTCCCAAAAGATGATTAGGCTACTGTGTAAAATGTAGAAGGAGTTCAGGGAAGACGGGGCTTTTTGCATAAAAAACATCATTTTTCGACCCCCATTTGACCCCCTGGGACAAAATCAAAATTCTGAAACCTTACTGCACATGTACATGACACCACCAATCATCCCCCAAAAGACGATTAGGCTGCTGAGTAAAATGTAAGAGGAGTTCAGAGAAGATGGGGTTTTTGCATAGAAAACGTCATTTTTTGACCACCATTTGACCCCCGGGGCAAAATCAAAATTCCGAAACCTTACTGCACATCTACATGACCACCAATCATCCCCCAAAAGGTGATTAGGCTGCTGAGTAAAATGTAGAAGGAGTTCAGGGAAGACGGGACTTTTTGCACAAAAAACGTGATTTTCGACCCCCATTTGACCCCCCGGGGCAAAATCAAAATTCCAAAACTTTACTGCACATCTACATGACACCACCAACCATCTCCCAAAAGATGATTAAGCTACTGTGTAAAATGTAGGAGGAGTTAGGGAAGAAAAGTGTGACAGACGGACGGACGGACGGACATGAGTAACAACAATATACCCGAACTTTCTTTAGAAAGTGCGGGTATAATGAATGGTGGTGATTAACTCTTAAAACACATCACTAGAGAACAACCAAGAAACACGCGCAATCAAGGCGTGATTCACTAGCACTTTGTAATATACATGCAGTCAATTAAGTTCCAGATAATTTTTTTTTTTTTTTAAATGATACTAGTTTATTGCTTTGTATTTCATACAACAAAAAATTATTTCCTTTGTTTTCGGGCAATATTGAATATATTAGCTTTGCGTCGGGCATGCGGAGGAGGCTAACATAATCAATGTTGCCCTAAACTCCAGTCAATATTTGTATATTTTAGACTAAAGGGGGAAAAGATCACTAATGTACGTATACATTCTAATTCTACTCTACTTCTGCTTTTTACGAGGGGATGCTCCGCTTTGCGTTGCCCTTGTGTCTAAATAGCATTCATGGACATGTATCAGGAGACACAATTATGCACATATGTTATCCTTTTAGTTTAATGCAATGTTGTCCTTTCAGATGTCCGATATCAGTTATCTGGTTATCCTGACCTACTTGTACAATCAGCTTGTGCAGGACAAAGCGAGACTTCGGGTCACGTGGCAGCTGTGAGAAGAACGTGTTCGAATGAGGCTCCTTCCTGCGATACAGTTTGTAAAGCAGCCACACCCCAGATGAAAGCTAGAGTGAATGAGGGCTCCAAAGAGTTGAGTATATGCTCACCAATAATAATAACTTTAAAATTCTTAAAATCAGTTGATCATTGCCAAAGCTTTCAATTATAAGTTGCTCATATACCGGATTACACAGTTTATAGTTGTTAGAAATTTGGAAGTCAAGAAGTTTTATAGGTTAACATCCCTTTATCTCAATATTGTTGCATTATTTGATTTATCAACACAAGTTATCAAGGCTTTTCTAAGTCACCCCTACTGTGTCCAACATAATTGAAATAGATATTTGTCCATAATTATGCACTGACTGACTCGAAAAACAAATGCTTGAAAAAAAAGTTCTCGAGAAAATGTTTTCTTTGAAATAATCTTTCTAAAGTTTTTTTTTCTTGTATGGTTTATATGTAAAAGAATTTTCAGCATTTTAAAGAAAAATCAGTTTTAAAGTATTGAAATATTACATGTGTACAAGCAGCTCCATCAGTAATATGTAAAAATATCAATCTAATTAAAATTAGATGTTAGATCCGCTTGCATACTCGCTACACGTAGTGAGTATGCGAGCGGATCTAACATCTAATTTTAATTAGATTGTAAAAATATACACCATGTTGACCGTTTTAAAGTTACCGTACATTATATATGCGTAGACATTTCCTTCTAAAACAAAAGTTAGTAGTTACTATGTGAAGTTTTGTGTCAAGTTAAAAAGATAAACGTTGCTTTTTTTCAGTCTTTAGTTTTCAGCTCGAAAATTTTAGTATATGTATACATGATTATTATTTAAAATTATTTATTTTAATTTTTCATACGGTGGATTAATTTCTGCCCAGTCACTAACATTGTATGATTTTTTTGACAGGGCAACATGTTTCATGTCTTTCCACTTTTATGATGGGGATAAGAAGATTAAACCAGGTGCTCCGGGAAAGTTTAATCGACTCATGTACCGCTACCATCCGGGTGCTTGCTCGGGACAGTATTGCGGGCCGAATTTTTGTTGCTGTAGATTTTAATTAACACACTGAAATTCTTTGGGTCTCCGCCAACAAAACTTTTGTGACATTTTATTAGGCTTTACTTGTTGGATACATGATAAATGAGAATTGCTAGCTATTTGCATTTTTGGGGGTGGGGGAGGACTAATGGTATGCATTGCAGTTACCAATGTTGTAATTGAAACGGACAACAAACTATCGCTTTATCATAAACACATGTGTAGTGAAGCGAGTTTATTGGTCTGTAGAGACGACTTTAAAAGATGAGAAGATGAAAAATATATTCAGTTTCGTTCAAAAATATGCCTAGTCTAAAGAAGAAATTAAAGTAGTTTATTAACGAATGCTGGAAAGTGGCGATATACTGTACATATCCAACACTGCGCCGTAAATTGCACTTTCTTTGCATTACGGGATCTGTAGTGTTATGGTTAAAGATAACATAAAAGAATAAATAACGCTTCAGTTCTGCAGCTTAATCATATGATGCAATGCTTATAATGATAATTTTCCTCAATGTATCATGTTTTACAATCCCATGTTAACTTGTGTAAAATAGTTTTGTTTTTATTGCATAATACTGGGTAATTATGAGTCACCATAAAATAAGGATGCAAGAGGTAACATATAATATCATTAATAGTATTTTTTAATGCTCAAATTTTGTCCTTTACTCGGCACTCAGGGCCATTGAGCAGATAGGGATTTTTTTCGTACCAGCACTAACTGCGACACGGGACATCGGTTCATACGGTCTCATCCGAAGGACCAGTCTCCACAATTCAGTGAGATTCCTGCTCAATGGCCCTGAGTTCCGAGTGTAGGAGAAAATTTGTAGCTCTCCCCCGGCAAGTGGTGGACGTTAAACAACACACATTTAATCAATCCATAGATCGAATAAAATATTTGTATCATTTGAACGTGTTTTCAGATATCTTTTTATATCTGCCCAAATTATGAGCATGTGGGGGAGTATGATGTCAATATTAATGCCTTGTCAGAAGACGGCATGATATTTAAACTTGTTAGCTCACCTGAACCGAAGGCTCAAGTGAGCTTTTCTGATCACATTTTGTCCGTTGTCCGTCCGTCTGTTCGTCTAGCTGTCCGTCCGTCTGTAAACTTTTCACATTTTCGACTTCTTCTCAAGAACCACTGGGCCAAATTTGACCAAACTTGGTAAAAAGCATCCTTGGGTAAAGGGGAATTTAAATTATTAAAATGAAGGGCCAAGTCCCTTCACAAGGGGAGATAATCAAGAAAAGACAAAAATAGGGTGGGGTCATTAAAAAATCTTCTTCTCAAGAACCACTGGGCCAGAAAAGCTGAAACTTATGTGAAAGCATCCTTGGGTAGTGAAAACATTAAATTGTTAAAATCATGACCCCCGGGGTAGGGCGGAACCACAATAGGAAATCCCAGTTTCACATGGAAAGATATAGAAGAAATATTTAAAAATCTTCTCAAAAACCAGTGGGCCAGAAAAGCTGAATCTTATGTGGAAACATCCTGGGATAGTGTAGATTTCAAATTCTCTAAATTATGATCAGTGGAGTTGGGTGGGTCACAATATGTATTACAAGGGGGAAATCTAGTAAAGAGCAGAATGGTCAAAGCTTCTCAGGTGAGCGATGTGGCCCATCGGCTTCTTGTCAGTATTTATTTTAACAAAAAAGTAGAAGGCTCCGTGCCATAAAACTCGAAAAATAGTTGCGATGCATATGCAAGAGCGACAAGAATAACATTGATTAAAATAATGTGGCCGCCATCTTTGGGGAAAAACCCATAGAATCCTCACAGTAGCCTTTGTAGTTTTCAGGTTTGTGACTTTGTCATTTGACTATGAAAAAAAATCGTTGCTAGTGTACCCTGATTGCCCTATGGTGGGACTACCCACGTAACAACAGAAAACAAATTAAACACAGTGTATTCATCATAGCCCGCCCAAATGTTTGGTAGCTTATTCTTTAAAGAGGAGAAAATATTAATGTTGTTTCTTTCCATTTTGACCTTTTGGTCGACCCCGCAAAGGGACACAACTTTTGTAATGAGTGGATTGTACTATCTTACTGATATGGAAATTTTTATGTCTTCAATACTAGAGATTATATTTGCTTTCAAATAAAAAGTATTCCTAGTATTTTTTGCTTCTTTTACGAGAAAAAAACCTCTAAAAATACAAAATATTACCACCTATCATTAATTTTAAATTTGGATATAATAATTCTGATCTTATTGGGTTGAGGTAAATTTACTAACCTGACAACATAAAGAAAACTTCTTTGGTCTTCACGAGGGTCAATGTAGGGTACGATACGTGAGTATGTTTTCAACTAAGAGTTTACAAACTTAAAGTAATAAAACATTTACATAATTTGCATCTTAATTAATATAATATTAAAAAAAAACTTTTTTTAAAAACAAGACAAGTCTACACTTCATGTACTGTGTAATCACTGTTTTGCAATGAAACGTAGGTTAAAATAAAGGATTCGAAAGCATAGTTTAAAAAATGTGTTTTATCTTTAATGCATTTTGAAATCTTATACAAAAAGTAATGATTTGGTATACCATGCGACAGACTAAAAACATTTACTGCGCAAGTATGTAGCAGATGACACAAAATTAAAGCTAAAAGCGCTGCATTTCGTGTGAAAAACCCATCATATAAATAGGAAAAATATCCATCATCACGCATTGCACAAGTTTTTAGAAAACAACACATATGGTAATATTTGACCAGTACATTAACAATAACTATACAATGACTGTTCTTGTAGTTGTTCTGAATGTATTTATCCAGTTGTCCACCGCTGCTTTGATTCTAAACCAGACTCTGACCATTGATAATGCACACCCCATACCAAGGAATTCCGACATGTTACGACAATTACTAAATCAGGAGACGTTAATACGGATGTCAATGAGGAGAGACCTACAGAATCTCCAGAAAGATGAGAGAAAACTGGAGAGTGAGAACCAGGCACGAGAGAAAGAATTCAATAATCTGAAGGTCAAGTTTGAAGAATTAAAGAATGAAACCATTTCCCTGAAAAAAATAAACGTAAACTTATCCAATAAAGTCACTGTTTTGTTGAATGAAAAAACTGCAAGAGATAGAAATATAGCTGATGTGAAGAAGAAAATTGGGGAATTATCCAGAATAAGTTCTTCAAATGCCAAGGATGCTACCAACAGTATAAAAGGTAAGATTATTAAATTTTCAGTATTTTAGTTTTTAAAGATTTTTCATTGTGCAAACACACAATGAATTTATCGTATGAATAGGAAATAGTGTCTGTTTTGCGTTATCTGTTAAATATTCCTGAATATAAAAAAAAAATAAATAAATAACACCCCCCCCCCCAAAAAAAATATACAAAAAAGCCAAACAAACTCCCCCAAAAAGCTCCAACACCAACAAGAACGACAACAAGAAAAAAAAAACTACGATGAACATATGACGCAAAGATATTTAATAAGTTTTTAGTACAATTAAATGAAATGTATTTTTGCCTTGGGTTAATGTCGTTCATATAATTTACATATTTCAATTTGACCACGACAAGATCTCATTTTCATAAGATCATATACATGTACCTTCTTTTGTATATAAATGATTAATTCTGGTGGTTGCATAAATAAATTTGTTGCATTAAATCAATATTCATTTTCCTCTTTTTCCTTCTTCACGAATAGTAAAATGATGAAAATGCAAATTGGCCCTTTCCCCCTCCAACATCGAAACAAAAATATTTCCCAGTATAAATAATAATATTTTTTCTCTAAAAACAGATCTATATAATTCAGTTCCTTCACATTTAAAAAGTAATGACATTATGAGATTGTTACTATCTCGATACTTTACCGAGTTTTTGTACTGACTGCAGATCATTTTCTTTCGGGATAACTTTTCCTGTCGTCTCTCTGTCTGTTTGTTTGCTTGTCTTTCTGTCACAATTCATGTCTTTGGATCTTTTTACATTTGGTTCAAGGGTTACTGACATTGTGGCCTTGACCTTTTACATACTTTTTTAAACACTTTATAGTATTGGGGTTCGAATGGTGGGTGCTGACGAACTCTTACAATCCAAAGGATTGAAGAATTTAACCTGCCTCAATAAATAAACCAGGAATAGTTTTGAATTATTTCAATCTATTACGTTATACATTAATGCATTAAATGATGATATAAATGGGTTCCATGAACCAATCAGTGCTACACGAACCAATCTGCTTTGTTGCAGGTTTATAGGTGACGATCATTCTACGAGATAAATAAAAGCAATTAGAAACTAGAGGTACTGTGAGCACTGAGCTAACTAAATGTGATACCTCGCCTCTAAAATGATTATAATGGCAAAGTTTATGCTTTGCTCTGAGAGACCCGAAATAAATAAATGTCAGATCAAAGTAAAATAAGAGGTGGACAATTGCATCATATAATAAAAGATCTGTATAATTATATTTAATTATAATTAAATTTTATTCTGTGGTATAGGAGAAGCAGCTGATAAGATAGGTATCCCTTTAAGAGGTAGTCCACTGAAAATCAGGCAATGGGTGGCACATCGAATGTCATGGATTTTTATTATTTTTTGCATAGAGACTTTTTAAAGGAAGTGTTTACACATGACAACATCAAAAGAAATTTTAGTGCTCCACTAGTCCTATTTTTGGTAAGTGTTCAATTTTAAGTGCAAAAAGGTCAACATGGGGTAAAAAAAAACAACCACGTTTTTATTTTGTTTTATATGTACCAGATACGCAAAACCTGAATGTGTCTATCAATATTATTTATACCATAGACACTTATCTTTAATTTTAGTAATGAATAAGACTCCAATTTATATTTCTTTAGAAAAAAATATGTGGTCCAAAATTGAGTTTAGCAAGTAACTTTTTGAATTCATTATCCAATTTTCATTACGTTATAAAACCCAATACATTTCAATGACAGATTTTTTTTCTCATGTTATTATGAATACAAAGTACAAACTTTTGAGTCACTCAATAAAATCAGTGGGCACCCGTATATTGAGAGAAAAAAAAGGAGTCAAATTTACCTATGTTTTACAATTTTTCACAATTAAACCTTATCCCGACCGGAATTATATAAAGAAGGAAATACTATAATTGTAAAGTTAAATTTGGCTCTTTTGTTGTAATATGGCCAAAAAATTACTTGATTTATTTTTTACATGTCTTATGGGTGGCAGTTGTCTTAAGTTTTATAACTTTACACATTTTGCATTATTTTCAATCGGGATCGGTTTTATTTCAATCGGGATCGGTTTTTACCGTAAAACTAGAAATTTTCTGCATTTAATGTATCAGAAAAAAATATGCTTGTCTTTTATTTCTGTTCAGTTAGTCAACTGTTTTAAAACTATTTTATCCATGGATTCAAATGTTTATACAATGTATTTAAAATACTAATGTCTTTTACATGTTTTACGTACATGAAGATTACAATCATGTATAACATCTGTTCGATTTCTTGATACTCGGTATTAAAAAAAAACAACAAGTATTTGTACAACTGAGAGTAAACAGCTTATCTTTATTAAATATCTTATTTCCAACTAAAGTTTTTTTTTTTAATTCTCCCGTGAATTAAAGAGTTAAATTCTATCATTGGCGAAAATATACTTGCACGTACCTAAATGCAGAAAATATTTAAATGTGCACAGTCTCGGCCTTATCCAAATTTTTTAAACCTGTCATCTATAAAAGCCGTTTCCCCAATATTTTCATCTTATAAAATTTAGTTTTATATTTATAAAAAAAATAAGTTATTTCATATATAGTATCATCATTTAAGAGCCTATAAATCGCAAGCAAAAAGCCGGGACGGGATGGGTGGGGATGGGGGGGGGGGGCAATTTTAAGGCGGCACATTAAAAAAAAACTTTCATTAATCGGAAAAATTTTAGAATTGGCCAACATGGTCACATTTTTTAACTTCATATTGAATGTGAGTATGTGATTGTTTCAATCACCGAATTGAACCCAAAAAAAAAAGACCAAACAAAAACAAAAAATACGCCCATGAAATCTTCCGTTTTAGTGGCAAATTGAAGTGGGGAGTTCAACAGTAATTTTCCTCAATAAATATTTTTTAAATCTTATTTTTCACTTTTTTAATATAATATTTTAAATCGTACCGCGGATGTACAAATATCATGAAATAAACATCTCAACTCCGTTGACTTGAATTAAATGTTGCGTAAATCTAAATACTAGTATTCATCTTTCCTTGATAATCAGAAGAAAATAAAATCTCTTCACTAGCTCCTTTTTATTTTGTTTGTCGCATGAAGGTCCTACACTCGACAAACAAAATAAAAAGGAGCTAGTGAAGGTTTGATTTTAATCAGACTGAGCAGAGACGTCGCCCGTGAAATAAATACATTTTATATAAAAATATATGATTATTTAACATGTAGGATAATGCACTCTGAAAAGTAATTAAACAGAAAAAGAGAAATTATTTATTTTTAATCGTTTTATTTGCGCCTTTATGCAAAGAATTTACAAACTTCTTTTGGAAAACTTGTAACTATTTAATTGTGACGCAATATTAGTCAGGTGTATGACGTCACTGATACATCAATGGAAATAATACTGCCAATCTTACGTTTAAAGGCGAAAATGAATTCTATTTTGAAAATAAAGTAGTAATTTTTTGTTAAATAATTTTATTTTGTGTATATATTCTAAATATTTCACTAGGATTTCGATAGTAAGGTGTTTAGCAGATTTACCGATGCCACGGGAGATAACTCTTACATCGCAAAATTTCATAAAAACGTCTCTATATTTTGACAGAAAACTACTATCAAAAGTGTTTTGCCCACCAATTTTATTTTTGAAACTGAAAGACAAAATATTTCTAGATATAGTTCAGCGTGAATTATAGTCCTGTTAAATAAGTATTGGAAATTACAGTTCTTTGTTTCTGACCTAAATTCAAAGGTTATATAGGGGAATTCAAGAACACGAAACAAAAGGATATTTTACTAAATAAGCAATTTTAAAACAAATCTTCGATTACATTATTCCATTTGGACTACATTGATATTGTTTTCAATAAAATTTCAAATATTCGTCACATTCGATGTGCCGCCTATTAATGCAACCCTGCCTGGTTTTTCGGCGGACTACCTCTTAATATTATAGAAAGAATGGCAGTGTCGGTGTTTTGCTATGAAAAACTCGAAATATGTGCCCCATCAAAAAGTAAAAAAGGAGGTGCACAATGGCACTATGTACATGTAACTAGAGGTACTCTGAGCAATCTCACTAAATGATACCCCCGCCTCCAATATGGTTATAATGGCAAAGTCCATGTTTTGTGTGGCCGGGAAACCCAAAGTATGTGTCGGATTAAAAAGTAAGATAGGAGGTGCACAATGACAATATGTAATAAAGATTCTGTGAAAGTTTCATTAAATTTCACTCAGTGGTATAAGAGGAGTTGCGGATAAGAGATGGGTACCATAAAGCGTAACAGACGGACGGACGTACAGCTAGACAGATGGAGGAACACCACCACACTATAAACACCCCTGCTTTTCAAGCGGGGGTATGGATATATTGAAGTTGGCGAGTCAATTTGAGATTTTCTCTAGTAAATACCATCTAGCTCCCTTATCAACTAAAGGCAGGGTAATTTATAACAAGTATTATGGACCATCTATATAGCACTTCTTATTATACCCCCCGCTTGAAAAGCGGGAGGGTATATAGTGATCGGGATTTCCGTCCGTCCGTCCGTCCGTCCGTCTGTACGTCCGTCCGTCCGTCTGTCCGTCCGTCCGTCCGTCTGTTACGCTTTGGGGTACCCATCTCTTATCCGTAACTCCTCTCATACCACTGAATGAAATTTGATGAAACTTTCACAGAATCTTTATTACATATTGCCATTGTGCACCTCCTATTTTACTTTTTGATCAGACACATATTTTGGGTTTCCCGGCCACAAGAAAACATGGACTTTTTCACCAGTTATAACCATATG